>NC_045482.1:20997229-21301693 GCF_009650955.1 Corvus moneduloides
TCGCCGGAGTACAGACCAATAAAGCTACCTTAATGTGGAACAGCTACACGGCCTCTCGTCTCTCTCTGGTCTGGCTTGGCCTGGAGGCTGCCCTGCAGAGCTGAGCTGAAATCACGAGCTGACAATCACCAAAGAGCTGACAGCTTCTGCACGGGCCCTCCTAGCCAGCAGCTGAGGGAAGACATCGGGCCTCGGGAAGGCGATTCCTTTTGGGACCATCTCTCCGGACCGGTCACCTCTTCCTCGGTCAGAGCTACTGACCCCTCACCAGCTGTCATATCTAACTACGAAGCTACTAAAACATTTAGTCTCCTAGCTGAACAAACAAGTCCAAGAATGTAGGCAAACAGCACTAAGAATACAGAAGTTGTAAAGAAAGATATAACGGGAATAAAAGAAAAGGCAAAAAATCTTCATGGCATCACTACCACAAATCATACATATATCAACAAAATAAAAGAATAAGAGGGGTCTATTTAGCCCACTAAGAAAGTGTTTGTCATTTGTTCTGTTTTCTAGGCACAAGCAGGAAGTCATCCAATAGGAAAGAAGGAGAAACAGAAAAAACTGCAGTGGTATTTTTCATTAATATTGAATACCAGCTAACAACAAAACAACATATGATATGTGGAAGGCATAAATAATAAAGAACTGGATTTAAAAAAAGTAGTATGATAGAATATCCCAGGTTGGAAGGGACCCACAAGGATCACTAAGTCCAGCTGCTGCAAATAGTGGTAATGCATTCTTAACTGAAAATAATTAATTCTTTAAAAGATGAAATTTCTTAGCAATGCTAAGTAAGTGAATGCTATTTCTTGCTTATAAAAAGATTTTTAATAATATAGGTTTTGACTTTTGTTTAAGGTAATTTAATATTTTAGTTAAGATGGTTTGTATGATATTTCAGTCACCTGCACATACAACTGACAAGGAAGAATTCACTAATGCAATAAATAAAAAAAAAAAAAATTCTTTAATTTACAGATTGTTAACTTACAAAGGTGGTGCTTAACCACACCTTTTCTATCCTAGACTTCCCTGGGAATAAGCCTGTATCTTCAAATATTATACAACACATACCTGTATCACCACCATGAATTTTTTTAAACAACTTTCTACCTGCTTTCCAACTCTTCATCAGGTCTACCTCCCACTCACATGCTCCCTTCTTAGCAGGGTCTTCAACCAAGGCTAATGAGCTTATCTCATTTCCACGAAGCTGGTGAATGCTGGCAGCAGCTGACAGTGAATGCTGGACAGAAAATGCAAATCTGTAGTTCATGTAGAATACCTGAATCATTAGTGAACTTTAAAACTAGTGACAGCACAGTAGTTTTGAATAATATCTTTCATGCTGTCATTATTAAGCGGTAGATATTTTAGCCACCAAAAGCCAAATCCATCTGCAGCAGCAGTGTTTCCAAGGAGACAGAATAATTTAAACACATGTGGAACTACATCTCTGTTTTCATCAACTCCTCTCTGTTACTGGAGTACTTCTGAGTCAGATTTCTCATTTGATGGGGGAAAGTGATTTGAATACATAGATTTGAGACTGTAATTTAACAGCTGAGCTTATGCTTTCAGATACATATCCATTACCTACAAATAACAAATGTTAGGATGCAACTCAACTTCAGTCAGTGCTATTTACCAGTGTTTACATTCCAGTGTAACAAAAAAAAAACCAAAAAAAAAGATACAGCTCATCAGTCTTTCAGAATAATTTTGTGAATCACTGACATTTAGTGTAAATTACTGATTTTTTTTTTTTTTTAATTTGATGTTTCTTTAGCAAACATACCAGGCTCCATTTTCTGAAGAAACAGTGAGGAAGAAAGGACACCACTCCAGATGATAATATTGGTAAATAAGTGGACAGCGGAAAAAAGCTTTCTTCCAGTCTTTTTAGCACTTGTAAGAGTTCTACTGACTTGTTCCAGTTTTTCTTTATGACACAAATTTTTAATAATTTTAGGTCTGCTCTAAGGGAATTCACTCAGTGAATACAAGAAAAATGGATTCACGCATTTACTGATTTTAATCTCTGAAATCTATTAAAACTAAATTCCACTATTTTAGCTTTACAAATATATTTTATTAATATATATACACTCAAATCAATGATAATCACAATTTATTTATATCAATTAATATTTTTGCTTCAAACCAGCAAAACAGAGTCCTGTAAAACAATTATTTCCTACACGTAAAATGTAGAGGTAAATCAGTAGAGAGCTTATTGAAAACCTTGCCCCAGTGAGGCCAATATCAAAATATCCTATTGTTTCAGTGGGCCAGGATTTCTGCCTGTAGTCCTATATTCTCATATAATGTGACTTGATAAACAAATCTGCTTTCTGTACTAAGCAATTTATTTGCTGCTTGCCATCTCCAGACTGTGTGAACTAACAGCTGATGCTAACACAAACTCTGCAGAAGCAAGCTATTTCAACTATTTATTAAAACTCATATATAAATGCTGTAGGTACTACAAGATTTATCACATACACATAACTATATGCATCTTTTCTTTCCTTTATGACAAAGATAATTTTGTAACTGAATTATCAACCACATTCATTCCAAACCTAAAAATAATGCAAAAAATCTACAAAATCCCTTTCAGTAGTTCTGAGGAGCCGTTCTTACTGTTTGTTCACCACTAAATAAGACAGTTCCAGAAGCAGTTCATTTTCCTATCCAAACTCAAAGAAAGCATTTTTAGATCTTCCAGCACTCTCTTCCTGCTGGTAGCATACACTGTATTTTCAACAGTGAGTATTTCCATCACACAAAATGACCTCTCTTCCTACATCTTACTGAGCAACTTCGGCATCAATGAGATGCAATGCGTATCCTGTCACATGAGAAAGCTGCCAGCATCAGGCATGCCTATGATTTCACTGTTTATGGATCTCACATCCGTTGAAACCTCCAAGGCAGGAGAAATAATAATGTGAAAAGCTGCTTCAGAGTCATTTGTGAGGAACAAGCAAGATGCTTGCACATACATTTTTATATCCAAGAAATGTTGTGGCAAGGATCAAGAATAGCTATTTATAACAGGAATTTTTTCACCCTTACCTGTAAATCGGGTTTCTGTGTTTCAGCTCTGTCAGTGCAGAATGAAAGGTTTACTCCCCCTTTTTCCATCCATCAGACAGCAGCCATCCAATAACTGAAGTCATCCTGGCATCCTCTGGAACATGCTCTCTCCCTTATTTCCCACTCCCCACCCCCATCTGCATGCTAGCAAAATGGGAAAACAGAAAGAAGAAAACAGAACAAAAAAGCACATCTAAAAACCAGCTTTAATAAGCTACTTAGTAGTCAGTGAGGACACTCTGTACAAAAAGGTAATGACAAAATTTAAAGACAAGAAAAAAAAGTCTATTAATAAACCTTCAGCTCCACTACTGAATAGGAATTCTCCCTTTCAGCTCCTTTTTGTAAGGAAAAAACAAGCAAACAGCTGTAGGAACACAGTTACTGCCTGTATACATTCTTTTAGACTGACTCAGCTATCCAGATCTTCAGTGAAGAGTGCTGCTGTGTATTTAGGAAAGCTTGTGATTATCAAAATAACAGTGGTGCTTTTATACAAACGAGGATCTGACATCTCAATACAAATTAGAATAATTCAGAGATAGATGCCAGGAATTTCATACAAAGTACGTTTTCATTCTGTTTGAGGCAGTATTTATAAAATACTTTAAAAAGAATAATTAGTAGATACTTTTTCTTGAATGCTAGCTATTTAAAACTCTACCTGTAAACCTGGTGCATGCGCATATATTTTACTGTATTTCTAGTATAGTAGCCAACGTTCAGTGTGCTGCATGAACTTTACACAAAACTTTCCACCTAAATAAGAATTCAAATGCAGAGAATGACTAGGTGAACCAATTTTCAATTCACATGCCTGAAATATACTCCTAGTCTCTTTGTAGCCTCTCAAATCTAGTTTGAAAAAAAATATTTCCAAGACCAGAGTGTTTTTATTTTCTAGCTATCTGTATAAATCAGGTATCAGCTCAGTTGAAGACAACAGCATCACATTTAGTTTATGACAGTTAAATTACATTTAAAATCAAAATCAAACATGAGTCTTCTAAGCTAAGGTATCATTTACTGCCATATCAAAGCATTTGTACTACAGGATTTCCCCTTTATAGAAAAACATTAAGCAGCAGAAGCTGACAAATACCTTTGTGTTTAAAAATTTTAATCTTCAGCTATAGCTTTTCAATAAAATTAACTGTGAATTCCTTTAAATAAGAGCATCTGTTCTCTTCAATGAATTATTGATCTTTAACCACAGCAAGACTATAGCAATTAGCATACCTTCACTACAAAGTAATAGCTGATTTAGCTTCTGAAAAAATTAGCTGTCAGTCTTATCACAACGAACTGCCAGCAGATCCTGTGCATAACATTCAGATTCTGTCTTTACAAGCAAAGTAGGTGTCCTTTTTAACCAAATACCTCAGTTTAACATAAAATCTCTTCTTAGATGCCTAGAAAAATGGAAATCCCTTCCGGCAAGCATTAAAAAACTATTAGTTTTCAAATCCAAAAATCAATACAATTTTTTAGTGGGAAAGAACTGTAGGGAATCCTGAGAAAAACCTAAACAGACTTTTTTTCCTGATAAGCAATTGACTGGAAGACTTCAAAAATTTTTTTTTTTTTTTTGATCTGCAGAAAGAAATTTGGATTTGAGCACCAACACTTCACCTTTCAACCAGCCTGAGTGCTGAGCAAAATGAACAGACATACAGAACTGTAGTGTCACACCTAGACTTAATAAACATTTTTTAAATACAGATGGCAAGGTGCAGCACTGTTCCATCCCCAAAACACCATTGGAACAGCTAGTCAGAGAAATGGGAAGTACAAACAAGTAAATTAGAATGCCTTGCAAAATCTGCTATGAAAATAGGAGATTATACCAACAAACCCCCCAATAGCTCTACAACAGTCACAGAATGAAGCAACTCTAATACAGACAGTGTTTCTAAAGTTAAAACACAAATAGCATTGCTACCAAAAACTGATTATCATTAAGTAGGCTGGTGCTTCCCCCACATTCCACATGGGCTGCACACACAAACCTCCCCAGTGGGGTCTGTGCAATCTCCAGAACATAACCTTGCCAGTTTCCTCTGATTTCTGTGTAACATCAGACAGTCCTTGTGAAACTTGCCCCAGTTTGCACATCAAGAATTGAGTAAAGTTGTTTACATGATAAATGCATTTTAAATACATGAAATTCACTTCTGCCAGTACCGCAGGGTGCTGAGGACATTCTCCCGTGCAGGCTGGGGCATTTGGCTGCCCGGGCATGAGGCCAACCTACACACCGCACAGCTGGTGGCCCTGAGAGAGGAAGGCAGCAGCAGCCCCTGCTCACCCTTTGCCAGGACCCTTTCTTCAAGTTCAGCCTCTTGCCCTTGGCCCCTGCTGGAGCTGTGCTCCCACTGCTGCAGCCCTGATGGGACCCAGCCAGGCACTGTCCTGACCCGGAGGGCTGAGCACCCACCCGGTCGCCAAGGGATCCCGGACCTGCCCCTCCACCAGGCTCCCAATCCAGCCTGGCAGCCATCCCCAGGCCTGAGCTGCTCTATACTGCTGAGCTGCCCTCGGCTTCTGTCTCACCTGCTCTTTCCAAGCCACCTGCTGCGCTGGCTGCTCCCTGGCAGAGCACCTGGACCTGACTGTCCCTTTCCAGAGCCAGCACCTGCTAAATCTTAGCAATGCTTTCCAGCTCCAAAGTGTCATTATTGGACTAATTAACCACATATCCACAGAGATGGAGAAAGGCAAACTGAATCCAGGTTTGTTCCCAGTTCCTGCTGTGACTCAAGGAATTACTCTTTGTACTTGCATTTGTTTGGTTATTCCTCCTATTTTTTAACTTACCTCTAGTTGATACTCCATCCAACACACATTTATCTTTTTTCTCCAGAGCTATTACACTGGAAAAAAGGAAAACTTCACCAGGAAGCAGATTCCTGACCCAACTTCCTTCTCTCTTCCTTTCCCTGATTATGTCTGTTGCTACCAAAATATTTACTTCTGTTTTCTCTGACTCTACAAAGAAAGAAGTTTCTTTTGGGAATCCCTGTATGGAATAGTTCAACAGGATTGCCTTCTTCCTGGATAAACCTTCAGGTTATGGGACTGGATAGCACCTTCTACACCATCTAAGTTTCTCCTGAAATGCAAATCTTTCCAAGTTCAAGAGAACATAAACAATGGCTGAGGGAAAAATGGTCTTGTAGCTACACATATCTCAAAGAACTCTGATTACTGGTAACTAACATCTCTTGATCTCCACTTGATACACCACACACAGGCACTCACACAGCCCCTGGATCCCAGCAGCTATCCTCAGGTTATGTAAGTTTATGATATCTTATCATACAGCCGTTCACTAAAAACCAATTACCGTACATCTCTCCTGTCAAGTGTGAGAGCAGCACTAACACTCCTCATGAAGGCACGGGTGGAGCTTGATGTACCAGTCTGTTCACCAGGCCACTGACTGCAGGCTCAGACATTTGCCTAAGACAAGCAGTGGCTACTGGCTGGCTCAGAGGCAGAAGAGCTATCACCTGACCTGTTAATGTTGTAAGAGGTCAGGTCTCCCACAGCAAAATCTGAAAGATTGCTCCTTGGATGCTGAAACAAATTTCTCACACAGGTCTAGAAATAAGACCCTTACTCACAGTTCTGCTAGCAGGATCCAGGAAGGTATGTCATGTTCCAACACATTAGATCTACTAGATCTCCTGAATGGAGACAGAAATTTTAACACCTTGTTTCTCAGCATCCTACACGTCTGTACAAAGATACTTGAAAGGAGAGGAACCTGGCTTGTAAGGCAGCAACAAGACTATGTGAATTTCACAGCCAATGCCAGTTCCATGTGGGTATCAGGATATCTGGTGTTGTTACAAAATGTGCCACCATGGTCCCCAAGCAGATTAAACACTAATAGAGGGAAAAAAAAAAATAGATGAATGAACTATGTATGACTTACTGGAGTGTACACAGCTACCTGGAAAAATCCTGCATGGTCAAAAAAACTGGAACCCACTGATGTTTGATTATGAAACCCAGGCCAAGGTTTCCTTAATTTGAAGTAGCTGGCATTGCCAGGAAATAACATATGATTTATGATTTATGACTGAAAACAAATGGAAAATGGATCTTTCTTTCTCACAAATGGTAGACAAATGCCATCATCTAGAAATGCCTGCAGAATTCCAGTATTCTGAGGTTTAAGTAGTCTGAAGCTATCAAACAGGATGTGTGTGATACAGTTTCCATGAGTCTTTGGAAAAAAAAAAAACAACTCCACAGTCAAAACAGCAAAGTAAAACTGCAGAAGCATACAACAAGCTATTTTGGCTGCAATGCCCTACTGACTGCATTCAATGAAGCCTGAAGGGATGACACTTCAGGTTGGAGGAGGTGGTGGATAATTATGGGCAATGCACAATGAAAACACATCACCCTATATTTGAAAATCAAAACTGCTTCAGGAAAGAACAGGATTAATTAACGACATCATTCATAAATTTTTACTCTTTAATAGAACCTTGAAGATTCTGCTGTGTCTGAAGGAGCTGAACAATGTTTTCTCCAGTTCAGAATAGCAACAAACCAAGTCCTTTTTTTCTAAGGCACATCATACTAGTCAAGGGATCTGGCACTTGAATACATTCCCTCCTGTTACATTAGGAGATTTAACTATCAAGGAGCTGTAAGAACCACACTGAGATGCTCAGCTTGCAGACTGAGCTCTGGGTGGGAGGCCAGAGAAACAAGAGGCCATGAACTGCTAACTTTGGGATGACAAAGGGCACAAAGACTGGTGATGCTGGCCAGGTGAATGGACACTGAGAGACACAGCAGGAACTTATTAATAACAAAGTATAGGAAGTCAGGTGACACCAGCGAGGTGGATGGACACGGACGAGGGCCGGCAGGAGCTGAAGACTCAGGAGGAGAAGCAAGACTTTCCCACACAGGGACTGTGAAGGTGCAAAGCCCAGGGTTCCTTTGCTGGGGGTCCCTCCTCAGAGGCACCAGCTCGAACTGTTTCTGCTTTACTGCAGCCGGAATAAATGGCTTTACAGACATGTGAGGCTCTGCTGTGGACAACCTGGGGTGGGACTGGTGAAGAAACCCGGCCTGCCGTGTGATAGGGGCTGTGCTGGGGGTACTGTGGGCCCTCCGGGTCCCTGGAGCGCCCTGCTGGAAGGGCTCTGGTCCCAGCTGTGGAAGCGTGGCCTTGGGAGTGTGACTGGCAGAGCCTCGGGAATGGGCAGACTGGGAAGTTTCATCAGTGGGGCAAGTGGGGAATGACTACACTGCTTATTGCACTGCTGAAGGCCAAAAACAGCTGCCTTAGTTTTAAGACAAACAGTACTGCAGCAGCCATTATAAATAAGTTTTTCTTTACTCCTTGATAAACAAAACCACGGAAAACCAAACCAAATGTTGCTTTCCTCTTAAAATATATGTAGAGAGTTCATGTGAAATAAAGATTAAAACCAAAACCAAACCAAAAAAAAAAAAACCCACACCACAGAAACCTCCACAAAAATAGTGCCAGGTGAGAACAAAACTGAAAAACATATTCAAGGCAGACTAATTTCAAGCTCTTAGAAATGCAAGTTACATAAACTTCAAGTTTCTCAGACTCTCACCCACTTACCAACATCCAATTTATATTCCTTCAATCAGCTCAAAAGTATAGTCATCTGCCTTCAGTCAAAGCAAAAGTCGTATAATAAACGACACAAAAAGAGATAAAAAGGTAAGCAAGGAACTTTTGCACAAGCGTATACATGGATTTCCATTAACTCATCTGTGACTATCTCATAAAGTAGCTTTCTACCATGGAAATTATTTCCAATTTTGCTTATTTGCATACCAACTAAGTCAGGTAAGCTCTTGCCAAAATCTGGAATTGACTTCTCATAACTAAATAACAGTACAAAACCTAAAACATTAGACTTCAAAAACAAGCTTCTCTTGAACCATAACCTATGCTTCATGACTGAAAGGCAAATTTAAACAAACCTGAAAAAGTTTACTAACCCATTTTTGATTAGCATAAATAAAAATTCTTGGTTTTCAGCCCTATCTGCTCCAGTGATGGTGGCACAGCACAGTAAGGGAAAAGAGGAGGTACTACCCCTTTTGAAAGGAACACAGACACAGACTGACAGCTAGGTCAGGGAGGAACACCACTTTTCACTGCTATGACACAGGCACCTTATGAGATTTTACTTAGTCACCACAGCTGACTACCTGAAAGATTAGTAAGAGTTCTTTTTCTGCTTATTTTGCAGGCAAGAGTTTCTTCTTTTATTTATATTCCTCTTCCTCTACTAATGCACTGACTTGATGAAATCTTTAAGCTTAATAAAATGTGCAGAAACATAAATGTGTGAAGCCAAATATTATGAGCTTAGGCAGCTATACCACAATTAGTTACAAACAGTAAAGGTGGAAAAACATTAAGAACAGGGATAATATCTAAATACATTTCCTCCAAACATTTGATGCTTACTCCAACTGTGGGCATGTCTCATTTTTCCAAAAGTAAAATTAAAAATCAACTAGATTTAGATAAATTTCACCCTGAATGTTATAATCCTGGTTTCAACCGTATGCACAGTGTTCTAATCCTACTAATTTGGTTCTTCCTGACAAGTTTCTGCTCCCTCTACCCAGCCCAGCTTCATTCATGGGTCTACAGCTACCCTATCTTCAGCCTCACCTATTGGTCATATTCACATTCATTCATATTGGTCACTAAAAGTAGCCTCTAGACTTTTATCAGGGATTGTGGGGCTGCCCACAATCAGTTCACACAGATTACCAGAGAAGTCACAAGGCTACACTGATACCTAAAAGTCACGCTTCTTCTGTATTAGATTTTGGATTTTGCCCCATGTGCCACATGTATCCATGTGCCAAACAGTGATCAAAGGAGGTCTCAAATGGTGAATCAGGTCCTCCAGTACATTATACCAACAAAACATTTTTTTTTCATAAAAATTTCTGGTGTAAAAAATTAACATTGTTTTACATTTCTACCAATGAAAGTGCTACATTTTTAAGTACACTTGTGCAAAATTTAACTCCAGAAGTCACTGAAGGAGCTCCTCCTTTACCCCATGCATACTTTTAAGAAAGGCCATGCACTGTTGCTATTGATAGTACTCACTGCTCTTCCCCAGTGCTGCTGATGCACAGCTCACCAAAACCGACACGGGAAGAGCATCCAAGGAAATCATGTCCAATTCATAAGGACATGTGATTAACCAGTACTACCAGCCTTTCAATACAACCACTTCCTTGGGGCCATTCTCATACCTGTTCCATGTATGGTTTTGTCCTAGTGTGCTTGTTTTCGTTTTAATAACGTAATTGACTCTTTAAAGAAAAATCACGATTGTACATGAAACAAACATAAGAAGTTATGCATCACATAAAGATTAAACATCTTTAATCACAAAAGATGAAGAGTACAGCATTAAGCTAAGATATTGAATGAATAGGAAGCATATATAAAGCTTGTAAGTGACAGAGCTGTTAAAAAAAGGAGGAAAAAATTATATGAAAGATCAGTTGCTTTTTCAGAAACTCAGAGTGTGCCTAATTTTTCTCCTTGTAAAATGAAAGGTCATTATTTACCTTTTTGCTCCATCATAGCTAAGGAGAACTTCAAAATGTACATAATTTTGCTGATAAATTAAAATGTCCTCATTCCCCAAGTGACAGGAAATTCAGCTGCACCAAAGAAAGCAGTGTTCTGCAAAAATGGACCTGTGCCTTCACATACAAATCTGCAAATGCATTCTAGAAGAGAACACTCACTTGGCAGGGAACAGGAGTCTAGTCCCTATTTCCAAATCAATCTTGTGAACAAGCCCATCTATCCCTACACACAAGCGAGTGCCCCAATATGAGAGTGTTATGCCCCATTTCATCCAATAGCAACCAAGAGAAATGGCAGGCCCTTGCCCAGCACTCTCTTCCCAACATTATTTTATAGCTTGTCCATTACATTGTATCTCTGAAAGAGGCAGGTGTCAATTTCAACACTTTCAGGCCAAGAAAAACAGTAACCAAGTCTCTAATTTTCTTCGGAACTGCTCTCAACTACAATAAACAAGTACGTGTCTATCATTGGTACAAGAGAAAATCCTACTATGCTAAGGGTTCACCCATAGAAAAGGGATCAGTGCTTTGGATTTCCAGTGAACAGAGCTGACTGTACTCAAAAGCTCATAAATTCAGTACAACCTACACTGCTAGTATGTCCATTTCAGCAAGGTGGAGCCCCAGTGAAATGAAGGATGACTGAATTTCTCTTTGCATGTTTTGCAGACACAAGCTCTACTGGCTATGTTAAAAACACAGGAAGCATTACTTTAAAAGTTGTAGCTGCAGAGAGACATCAAATGGATTTTCTGACTTGCAAATGTCTTTTTAATCACCATCAGTGCAGCAGCAGGCCTGCAAGAAAACGCTTAGCAGAATCACGAACTTTGAAGGAGCCATACCAACAGAACGTCAGGGTTGGCATTGAAAAACAGGACAGTCAACAACCAGGAATTAATTTAAACAGCTTTCTCAAGACAAGTCAAACAAGGAAAGACAAAAAAATTGTCACTGGGCAGAGAGAGCTCTTTTAAGACAGATCAGCTTCTCAAGAGAGGTTCTGGAAGAATCCCAAAGTTGTCATTAAAACCAAAAATCCTCACTTCTTACATAAACTGTTAAGCCTTAGGCTAGGAACGATTTTCAAAGCAGTGACAGAATCTGCTTTATTTTGCATAATTGTGAGTAGATAATAATTTTTGGTGAAGTTAATGAGCAATAGAAGCTGAGAACGGGCTTTCCTTTGGTGTTCAGACATACAAAATCGGAAAGTCATATGCAATGAGAAGTCATTCAAGCTCTCCTTTATTTAGAACAATTGTTTATATTCAGTATGTCTGTAAGGGAGAGGTGCAGACAATGGTCTCCACAGTCTTCCTACTGTATCCCTTACAGATCTTCTTATACAAACTCAACCAAAAATTGTCTGAAAAACCTGTCCAGTCAGGTAGCTGTGTCCAATGATGAGAGATACAGCTCGAATGTAACTAGAGGGACTTGCGTGGAAGAAATTTGCCTTTGATGATCAGATGGTTCCTATCTGACAGGTAGGTGGTATGATGAAACAAAGATGGCACCAAAGATGGTACCCTTATACAGCTACATCAAATAGGGAAAATACTGAAGTTTGGCCATCAGACAATCCCTTCAGTATCTCTGCTGTATATTGGATATGTAGAAATACAGTGTACAGCACAAGTCAAACACCTGTCTTTGTAACCAAGCTGACTTCTCTATTAGCACGACCATTAGCACTTCCCTGAGAGTAACAAGGGAACAGTTCTAAAACAGGCCTCACCTGTAAATAGATTAAGTATAAAAGGGTAAAGGGTATTATTCACTAAATGTTATGGATTGAAATATAATAGGAAAAGTTCAATATAAACTGGAAGACACAGGAAAGCCATCTCAAATATTTTCATTTATCACATGAATGACTCTTTTTTGCTATTTTAACCTACTAATGAACAGTTCTGACCAAACACTTTCACAAGCAACATGAAAAATATCCATTTTGGAACAACTTAAAATTCTAGAGGAATGCTGATCACTCTACACAGATTGAAAAGATTAATTCCCTAATTATTTATTACTAAAATTAGACTAAATATGAATTTAAATCTGTTTTAAATATATTTTTTAAAATCTAATGGTGAGATGCATGCAATTCAAGATATTCTAATAAACATTATATTTCATTCTAGGGACACAATATGGTAAGAGAACAGAAAAACACGCAATTTTAGCTATATTCATGGGGCTTTCCTCCTCTCTGACTGACATTTACAGACTTGATCTTTAACATCCCTTAAGGAAAACAACAGTTTTGCAAATAATTAAGTTGCAGTTTAATTAATAATGCATTCATTTCACAGATAATGTATCACTATAAAAGCTACAATTTTTCCATATCTTAATAGGAATTTTAGTCACACCCAGGATCAACAGCAGTATGAGTAGAGTGTTTCATCAATAGTACAACAGATACTGACAAGAAAGCCTGAAAGTGATCAATTCAGGAGCTATTCTAAGTCTTTAAATTACCTTCGTTAAGCACAAAACATGTTAGTAATTTTTTTTAATATCGGCATTTTTATAAGACTGCTACTAAAAAGAAGACTGAAGTAATTACTTTTATTCAGTAGTTATTCTTAAATTTAATCCACACCGCATTCTAGAAACAAAAGTGGGAGTTTTCTTTAAAATCCCTCTTCATAAGGGAGGTATCACAACCAAAGAACTCAGCAAGAGCATCGGTTCGGTGCAATCATGCACTGACACCTAGTGAATGCTTGCAGTTAGGAAATCCTGTTGCTTATCTCCTCATTGCCCGTGCACGACAAGTGTCACCAACACACTCATACTGACAAGATGCTTCAAACACAAGGTTTCCCTCCTTCCAGTTAGGGAGACATCAGGATGTGCAGTCTTTCTTGTACACGAGCGTGAGAAGACACATACAGTATCTGACCTGCTCAAAAACGTGTATGTCCCTGTAAATGAGTCACTACTTCTTTATTTCTCATGCACAATGGCAGCCTAGTGACTAGTGCTCAGTATGGCAGTGAGGACAAGCAGACAGACAAGTTCTTCGAGACGAGATGGATTTTGCAAACCCCCAGCTCCACTCAGGGAGTCAGCTGGCTCCACACACAGCACAATTGTTTTCTTTCCATTATGCAGCAGATGGTGCTGGAGATGATCTGAAAAGCCCTTAAATGTGAACGGCACATGCAGAGAAACAGTGGAGACTGCAACCAGAGGATTTATAGCCGAGAACAATCTGGGGTCAGTGATTATGTCATCACATTGTCACTCCTAATGCGTCTCAACAGAGATGCAGAAGCTAGCTGTTCGACCCATTCATCGAGCTTCATGCAGAATCACCAGCCTCACATCCTCACCAGAAACAACAAAAAGTGCCTGACATTGTTACTCAACTCTTATTCTTTAACTGCATTTAAGAGATCCCTTTTCCTAAACTTTTCGCATTTCTTCAGCCTAAAACCCAACGTAGCAACTATCTGTTCTCTTGAATTCTCAGGGAGCACTGGACAAATTATTCAGTGAAAAACTGCACTGCCTAATATTACAAGCAAAGCCAGAAAAATAAATGCCAAAATAAGCCTTCAAGCTCTCACACGTGGGTTGAGGTTGTGTTGGAGGGCTGGGGAGGAGGGGCAATGCAATACACTGCTGTCCATCACTGTAAATCTTTTCAGACCCATGTTCAAAATTCCAGTTTTCATAGCTTGATTTTCTTGCATTTCCAAACAGAATGTTCCAGAATCACATACACCATTATAAATTAAATACTACTGCAGCCTGTAAGCATTTTTCCAATACTGACACTGAATTGACTTTGGTGGAAGTCAGTTGGAAGAAAAAGATAAAATTAATCATTCCAGAACTTCTAGCTTCACCTGAAAAAAAATTACGTACATCCAGGGTATTCATGCTTGGCTCTGGATGCTAAGCTGAATTTCTCTCTCATGTATATACAAGTTATTTTGTTATAGCTATAATGTACATAAGTGATAGCAGTAGTGAAAAGTCTTTTACCAATGAGTATTTGGACAAAGTTATTAACTAAATACTAGGTTGCCCTACTCCTGTACGATCCTTCTCCAGCAGAACTGCTTGTCTTTGGATGAGTAGCTTCAGTGGTAGAGATCAAAGTGGTGTTTTTTCCTTTTCATGATTCCATAATAATCCCACATCTGTGTGCGGTGACAGTGGCAGGGGGAAGCAGAAATCTCCCTACCCAAACCGTGAAGACCAGCAGGAAACTGGCAGCTGACGTTACTTTCCAAATTTGTTTTTCATACATCTCTAAATTACCTTTCACATGTCATGAGGATAAATTTCTTAGATGTACTATTCAGAGGCTTTTATAATGTAAGTTTACCTAGTTTACCTGTGCTGTTTTTCAGCAACTGCATAATTCCCGTTTTCTTTTTTACCGGTTACAAAGCAAAACAACCCAAGCTAAACTGTGGGGTTATGGAGAGAACTTGACACATCTGAATAACTGGCTTCTTATTTTGGAACGAATGCTCAGAAGGAAAAACAGCAACACACAAAACCCATCTAACTTAGGCAAATGACCCAAGCAGAGTTACTCTATCAAGGCTGATACTACAACTATTTGGTTCAGGATACATCCCGAACATCCCATATCACTTGTGCTCATCTGAGATGGTGAGGGACAGACGCTGAAAAAGACACCAAATTATTGCCACTGTTAATAAATTCTAGTCTGTGAAACAAGTGCAGTATTTTGAGACCCTTCACTTTAAAAACCTAGTGTAACGCTGTTAAAGAAGTAAATATTTTATGAATGCCTCTTGGAAACAAGTTGAAGCCAAAGTAAACATTAGCAGAAGCCAACGCAAATCTTGAGCAACTTAAACTCTCATTACTGTTTATAAGCATCTACAATGTTCACAAATACATAAACATACAAATTTCTAGGTATATACAGGGCTCTCCTCTTTGTTGAGACTGTATCTGGAAGACAACATGTTTTTCTACCCTATCACTACAGTAAGGCTTGACAATTTTTCCATCATCTCTTATACGATGTTAAAAATTAGAACAGGTAACTGTATTCTTGTCAAATAGGAATTCACATTTAGGTGTAAACATATGGGCAAAACACAGATTATTAAGGGGAGGGACATGACGGGGAACAGCAGGGTGCCTGATCAGCTTTCAAGGATCAAAATTTCTTCTGTAATAAAGAGTATTTATACCCCCTCAAACCAGTATCCTGCTTTGCAGTTCAAAAATCCTTGTTGCCATGGGAACTGCAAAAGAAGCCAGTTGTGACATAGGAAGGCTATAACAGAAACAAGTCTGCTGTGAAATGACCAACAGTCTAGGGTTTTGTATAAAAAATGCTTGAATAGTTTTAACCTGAAAACAAAATGCTGCCTCAAATCTTACTTCCAAATCCTCCTTCCACAAATATTTTGCAAATTTTCACTAAAACTTGATCATATAGATAGATATCGTTTATACAAAATGAGGCAAATTTGTGTTTCATATCTACTACATCCAGTGCAAAAATACCTACTTCCATATGTGCCTTTTCCAGATACATTTGGTACAAAGTGTACATTAGTGATTTACATTACTGTACTGTGTGTAGAGGGACTGAGCAAAAAGATCTCAAAAAACCAGAAGACACAAAAGACTAAAGCACACACATGCAAAAAAATACTGCATAAGACAAACTATATAAAGCAAGACTTCTAATGCAATTGTTTAAAAGAGGATTTCAAGGTTATACATGCAATTTGCCCTTTGTGTTCTCACCAGGTAGCAAACAACAGTGCTTGATCACTAAAATAGAACATCATGCCTTTTGAGAAGGCTGTTGGCACTTCAAAGCAAAGTGAAAAAGCAGTGTCAAACCCAGTCATGCAATTCCCACTTGAACACAAACAGTTCACAGAAGTGTGAATAAAAAAACCCAACAGGATGATGATCGAGGGATCCATGTAATAACATGGAATGCGCACTTTCAAACATAACCCTTTCAGCACCCCATTGTAATCTTATCAAGACATTAGATTTATTTCCCTGTCAAATATGTGTACAATACAAAACGTCTTGAGAACACCACATGATAAGCACTGCACTGAAATGATGTGACCTCTAGGTCACATATGCTGATTTGTGACACAACAATGAAGTTGGGGAGAATCCTGAAAAAAACAGTTTTGCAAAACAGTTACCTGCAAAGACTGCTTCTATATGTCAAAGCAGTCTCATATGTGTATAGAATACCTTTTAACATTATAACTACTTAAGCATCAGATTATGACAAACTAATTTAAAAAGGATCCTTTGAAACCAGGTACAAGTCTTATCTGCAGACTGGCTCACGGTTCCAGATTGCTTTGCGGAACCATCAATTAGGAAATACATACTTTTTTATCTGTTCTAACAACACTTGCTTATCAGACAGCACATTATACAGAATGTATTATCACCGAAACCAATTAGTCTGGATTACCTCCATTTCATCCCCCTCCCTGGAGTGCAGATAAGAGCAGCTATCTCCAGTTTGGCCATGCCCATTCTCCTTTTTGACCTAGCCTGCACACTCTGGCACAGAACTGCACAGGTCTTGCAAAATGCTTGGACAAATCATCAAGTAACTGAGGATATTGAGAGTAATGGAAGGCATTCCCAACGGAGAGGGTATTTGCCTGGGAAATGGGAAATGCAACAGGCTTTTCTTTTTTACCTGTCAAAGCCATACAACAAACAGGATGAGGGGGAGGGGGAGCAGCAACACCTGCATCTTTATTAAGGTTTGAAAAAGTATTTAAACTGGCCTCAGGAAGTCAAGCAATTTACAACACCAGTAACCAGTGAACCAGTTCGGTGTGAAAAACTTTGAAGGTAAAATTTTACTTTCAGAATAGTGTGGCATTATTCATTTGACAAGTTTTTAGAATTAACAAAAATATAAGCTTCCTTAAATGGGTTGTGGGGTAAGAGAGTAACTAATATAGTACAATGATGCATACTAGAAACAGCAAAAAACAAAGGAAAATATTAAATCTTCTAGATCATTTTACATGCATGTATCAGTCCTTCACTTAACACTGCATCTATTAGATGAATTCTTTTCCCAGTAACACAAATGCTCTGTTTTTCTCAGATTCATACATACATTAGGAAGATATCTTCACTGCCAGAGACATCTGTGAGAGACTGAAAAAACTGATGTCTAGAGACATTCTGGGGTGCATGTATGAGGGGGCAGGTCAGTCCTTGCCCGGTGAGGCAGTGCCCTTCTCCACACCCCTCCACCCCAGAGCCTGTATCCCAGCCCTGCAGTGGCTGCCAATCCCTGGCACAGGGGAGGCAATGCTCCACACTCCACCCCTGGAGCCCCTAACCCAGCTCCTAAGTGGCCAAATGACCAGAAGTCCCATGTGGGGGAAGGGCTCAGGAAAGCCAAGGGGTATTTAAGGCCAAACACAAGGCAATCAGATGTCTTGACCATACTTCCTCTTGGAATTTTTATCTGAATGCCACTGGAATCCAGGAGTTCGTACCTATATGTATCCTTTTCTGCATCTTTTCTGTCTCTGTTTCTTCTTCTAATTCCCTCTTCTTGCAATTTTTGAGTAACTTAAAATTGAACTGGCTTAGAGTTTGCCAAGTTGAATGGGCCAAGTTAATACTTTGAGAAGTGTTTTATATTGATTGAACGCTGCATTAAACCCTTTGTCAAAGTTTCTTTGATTTTCTAAAGTTGCCAGTAAAGTTTTTTTGTTTTTACCTCTTGAGAATACCTTGTCAGTATTTGTCCTGTGCCTGTAACTTAGAGTACACGAACAACCATGAGCCCTTTTAAATGTCTCATCGAGTGAGTTGCTTGGGGCCCTTACAGCATCCAAACCTTCTTATCCCCTGGCTCACTGTTTCTCTAAATTAGTGTGCTGGGATTGGCCAGGAGAGAGTTAATTTTCCTCACAGCAGCTAGTGTGGTGCTGTGTTTTGGATTTGTGCTGGAAACAGTGTTGGTAATTCCAGGATGTTTTTGCCATTGCTGAGCAGTGCTCCCACAGAGCAAAGGCATTTTCTGCTCCTCACACGTCCCACCAGTGAGGAGAATGGAGGTGCACAAGGAGTTAGAAGGGGACACAGCTGGGAGAGCTGCCCCCAGCTGACAACAGGGATATCCCCACACCATATGGTGTCATACTCAGCATACAAACCTGGGGGAAGAAGGAGGAAGGGGGGATGTTTGGAGTGACAGTGTTTGTCTTCCCAAGTCGCCGTTACGTGTGGTGGAGCCCTGGCTGTCCTGCAGATGGCTGAACAGCTGCCTGCCCATGGGAACTGGTGGATGAGTGCCTTGTTTGGCTTTGCTTGTGTGAGTGGCTTTTCCTTTACCTACTGAACTGCCTTTTCCTCAACCCACAAGTTTTCTCACTTTTACCCTTCTGATTGACTCCCTCATCCTGCTGCTGGAGTGAGTGAGCAGCTGTGCAGCATTTAGTTGCCAGCTGGGGTTAGACCAAAACCATCAGTCACCATCAACTACCTGTAGAAGATTCCCCTACAGAAAGTAATCCAAACCACAGTTCAGCCCCATTCACCCCCCCTTCACTTTGAACAAATAGACTGATGTAGTACATCCATGCAGTAACATCTGTCTGTGGTTAAAGCAAGCTGAGCTATCAGTGTGACAAGTGCCAAACTAGGCTGTCTGCTGTTCTGTAGCATCTCTACAAGGCCATTTGTTTCCAAAATACAACAATTTACAATAGCGAATGTGTGTTGTAACACGCATTACAGCCTCCTGCAGTTGCTTATTGCTTATTCCCTCCACAGCCGTTGCTATGCAATCCCAGAGGCAGGAAATAATTTTGAATTGTCATTAGAACAACCTGACAGAATCAAAAATCTAGATAGTCAGACACAAGACCTATCAAAAAGATAAATTCACAGCAAGGTACCACTGCATGCTGCAAACACTTCTCAGACTATTACACAAGTAAGGGTCCCCAAAGAGTGCAGAAGCCAGTCTACATTCATGCACTTTATATTCCATATATACTACCTAACCCGAAATACAAATAGATTTCCCAAGGTTCAACCAAACTTCTACCACATATTGCAGAGAGTTCTGTTTATTTCACAGTAAAAGCTAAATAGATCTAAAAAGCTTTACGATACTTCAGAACACTTTAAAATAAAGCATGCTTAGTCACAAAATCTCTCTCCACTTTTTCTCATTTTACTGCGTTCTCTAAAACAAATTATGATGAGATTTTTAGTGACTAGTGAGGGATGTTACTGAGCTAACCTGAACTATTGTTCAAACAGTAAACACATAAATAATATACTGAAACAATAGCCACAGGTAAGAACAGGCATACAATTTTCCTTACAGTCAATTTTTAAAAGCTGTATTTTAGAGATTACTTTAACCTGCTTTCCTCTGACAAGACTAAACAGCATAGAAGTTATTCTGGAGTCACCTTAGGGTATGCCACTCCAGCATCTTTGCCCTTGGGTCTTTATTTATGTTGCCACTTTTCAGGGTAAATACACTAAAATTTACAAATCTCTTAGAGCTTTATTTTTTCCACACACACTATACAAAAACTCATTCTCCAATTTGCACACTGATAAAGTAAGGGTGACAAATGTGGATGTGAAATCTTTTGTGGCAGGCTTTTGTTAGCAATCTTTCCCCAGTAGAACATATCCTCATTCAAAACGCTGCAATATATGGTGGGTATAATTAAACATTAAGTGTGAAAGAACATGGGAAACTGAGCATGTTTTTCAGCCTGAAGCAATCTGTTCATTATTTAGCGTCAGCAACTGCCTCTCACAACTGCGTGTCTTCCTGTCTACTTAGATCAGAAGATGTTTTAGATGAAGAATAAACTGGAGGTATCTTGTCGCTCCAGAGTTTGCTGTCCTGAGTGGAGATAGAACACAGTTTCTCACACAGGACTAGCACGGTCTTGCAGCACCACAGGACCTATCCAGAACCACAGACTAAACAGAAGTCCCCTGAGACGCTTCCCATTTACTGCGCTATGCCGGGGCCAGCTGGGGCTACCCCAGCTCTGTCCGCGCCCTCCGTGCAGCGAGGCGGCCAGGCCCGGGCGCTGTGTGCCGCCAGCCGGGCAGACACCCCCACACACCGAGGGGCTCCGAGCCGACGGGCGCAGCGGCGGCTGAAAGTGCTGGGCCAGCGGCAGCACCGAGGGACAGCGAAAACCCCGGGAGCCCTAAAGGGGTGCCGCAGGCCACCTCACCTCGCATCCCTTTACGCCTCAGGTGTCGCAAACGCCAGGAAAGACAGGCGGTCTTACAGGCGAGGATCCGATCTGGGGACAGCCGCTCCCTCCGGGTGACTCACAAACGCAGATGCCAGTGGGGTTTGTTCTCCTCGCCCGGCTCTCCCAGTTCCTGCGCTGCCAGCGGGTGCGCCGGGCTCCGCCGCCTCTGCGCTTGCAAACGCCCACTGCGCTTGCGGGTCCTCACCTGAGCCACCGGTATTCCAGCGCTTCCTGTCGCCTCCCAGGTTCGCCAGCCGGCCCCACGCCGGCAGCCGCGGCCAACAGGGACGCCGAGCCCCCGCCCTCCATGGCCGGCACAGAGCGCGGCGTGCGGCGCTTTCCCCGCTCCGGGGCGGGGTGACCCCGAGCCGCTCCCGCGGGCCGCTCCGCCCTCCCCGGGCCAGCCCGGGGAGCTGCTCGGCCACCGCCTCCCGCCCGGGGCTCGCGGTGCCGGGGGAGCGGCCCTGCCTGGCCGGGCTGCCCCGCTCCTTCACCTGCGCTGCGGGCGCCCTCGGGGCGGCGGCCGCCGGGAGGGAGCGGGCGCGGGGCCGCGGCAGCACCGAGCGGCCGGAGCCGCAGGCACAGACCGCGGGGGGATGCTCTGGGGACACGCCCGGCCTTCGCGAGTGTCCCATGTGTCAGCTGGAGATTTGTTTACAAAACAAACAACAAAGGGAGGGGTACCCAAGCAAAACCACAGCGGCTTGTTGTCTGAGGCATTTAATTAATTTTTTTCTTTGTGCTAGTCTTGTGTTAAGCACAAACCCCTCTCAGACATACTGATTGTTTTCAGTCTAAGTCAGACAAATATTTATGTACCTGCATTTTTTTCAAGACCTTTCCCTCCACAAAACCAACCAAACCAACACGAAACTTGTCCTTTAATTACACGATTTTGAATTCTCCATCTCTCCCTATCTTACACCCTGCCCTGACAATTGTTTTTTCACAGCTGAGGTGAAGAATCTAACTAAAACACTGCAGCCTAAGAGCTCACTACACGAGTGTAGTGATACTCATTTCTAGAGTGAACAATCTCAACAGACCATCAGTGGTTGAAAATTGTGGAGAGAAGGGACGTAGGGCATGCACCATGCTACTGTTCCATTGCAAGTGTTTCTGCTGGGGTGCACACCCAAAGCTCGGAGTTATACATCACACAGATCACTGGGTATATCTGGTTTTCTCAATACTCTTCAGAGGATCTGATGTAGAGTGGACATCTGCACATCTATGATGATTATTAGAGATTGTGCTTTCAATTTGTTCAGTGTAACTTTCATGGCATTACTTCAAATTTACAACAGGGAGAAGTTCTTTTAAGAAATAGCAGTCAAATATGATTGCTACCTAAAATTTGGCTCTCATGTCTTAGCACAAAATAATAAGTTATACTTTGAAAATAATGCAATGAATATTTTTGTCTTTATAACACAAAGATAATTCTTCACTTCAAATGTAAAATATAGTTGAAATGATACCTACATTGCAGCCGTGGTAGCTAGAGACTTTCTTTAACATCCATTTTTCTAGTTGTCTCAGAATATGAAAAAGGTATGAAGAAAGGATTGAAGCATCATGAGCTCTTAGACATTATCCTACTAGGATCCTGAATAAGATTAATAACCTGAAGAGTGTAAGTGCAAATCAGGTTTAAGATCTTTCAGAAAGCATACAGCTTCATTTTTTTTTTTTTACTTTTCACAAATCTATTTCTAACCTTTTATTTATTCGTATTTTATTTTCGTAGCACCTCTTGATATCCAGTAGTTTTTAGTGGGGAAAAAAAACCAGACAAAACCATTAAATACAATAAAAAATGAAGTCTTTATTCTTTTGGCTCAACTGTAATGTGGTTTACTGTTCTTTATGGTAATAGCATTTTCCTGCATGCAGTTCACCGACACACAAGTCAATATTTTTGTAAAAGGAGGAGTCAACATCGAATTTTTGCTTGTGTAAGAAACACAAAATGTCCTGATGTGATCAATTATACAAGTTTGCTATTTAATTCCTGTGGAAAAAGAACATTGTGGATCCCATATTATATTTAGAACAGTTCTAGTGCAGCATGAATCAACAAGAATAAGAATAGTCTATGTAAACAAACACTGGTAAAGATTTCATGAATAAAAAGACTACCTTGAAACTTCTGATGCAGGCAGTGCTAGAATTTTAAACAAATCCTCCCCACCACATTTCAATTACAAGTTATATCTATTTGGAAGCAAGTGCATTTTGGACTCAGTTTGAAACTTATTTCACATTAAAATGTGTGCAAAAATACAGTACTAATAAAAAAGCAGAAACCTAAAGCTACCCCATTCTTTCCTTTGTTTCTTATTTTGTGAAGTTCTTGAATTAAAAAGTGCTATGGATAGAAAGTAACAAAAGTGACAGTAACATCAACCTGAAGATAATTCTCATTTCTTATTTTATGTACAAAACGCTGAAAAATAAAATAAAATGGTATTTTTTACAGTATTTATATTTTCTTAGAAAATTCTATCCATGTAGTTTTCAACAGATTAAGCAGTTTGCAACATATCCTGTACAGTCTGACTATGCACCGTACAGTAGTCACTTAAAATTTTAGAATGCAAAGCAAGAAGCTCTTAAATAGCTGCAAACTATTGCTTGATGTCATGAAAGAATGATGACCAATTGAACAATTTATTTCACTTAACCACTGAGATATGGCTTCCCATATTAGACTCTTAACAGTGGAAGGAGTAAAATTACAGCAGCAAAGGCAAGATAAACATGCATCAGTGATAGCTTCCAAACTATCTATAATGGTACAGAATACTTCTTATTAGCTGTTGAGAGCTTGCAAATTACACTTACTGTGGTACATATTTGATGCAATAAATATTGTGCACATGTCATTATTTGTTTGCTCAAACATGCACCACGGGATAAAATAACTATTTACATAGAGGGTTCTTTTTTAATCAACACATACAATGTCAACCTTGCTGAGAGCAGAAGATGGCTAAATGATACTGCAGGGTGAAGCAGAACAACTTCATAATCCTTATGTTTTGGAGGTTTTTGGTAAACTCAATTTCCCAATGTCAAGTAAACTGTTTTCCGCAGAAGAATACTTAAAAGTGGACTCTATGTCCCTCAGTAGAATTTTTACACAGAGTTTGTTCAACTATTGTTAAATGACTTATGAAAAAATAAAACATCTGTTCTATTATTGTAGACTCTATGGGACTTTACAGGCACATTAAGATTTGTCTGGATGAGATACTAGATGGATACTGTTATTAAGCACCTCAACATACAGAGCCACCCTGAAACATGGAAGTAGTCAGACTGCTGCTTTGTGTGACGTCATGTTTTCCCATGCATGAACTACAAGTGCAGCATGCCTTCATGCAAATCACTTCTGTCTGTACATTATAGAGAATCCGAGAGTAGAACACCTGGTCCTCATACCCCCTTCCCCAACATAAAACCCATTTACAAAAATAGTCACATATAATAGTAAACAACCTGTGAATTAAAAAATGATAAGTTCACCAACACTGATTTTTGTAAAAATATGGCAAATGTGACTGTTGAAATGCTAACAGTGGATACAATTTTTGTACTGTGTGTTTCATGTTAAACACAGAGATTCATAGGTTTGCACCTTTTTTTTTTAACTGGTCCCTACAGTCTGGTTGGCCATTTTATCATCTCTTCAGCAGTGTCAGCTGGTACTAAAAACAACAACCTCCTGTCAAGATGTTACCCTGTTTTACAGAGTTGCAGTTTGATGACGAGGGGTCACTGTCTTGCTATAGGCACTGACCTTATATATATATATATATATAATTATATATATATCTATATATGTAAAAACTGACAGTTTGGCATGTACCTCCTACAGGAGTCCTGTTGACACAAATACATACTTTTTCAGGCTGTAAACAGTTTATCACAAACAGCATTCTATGTTACTTTTTACTTTCCCTGCTGTCTTTACCTTTATCTTCTTTTTCTGACTTGTCTTTTTCATATTTATCCTTGTCTGGCTTTGTTACGCTGTCATAAGAAGGTGGGGAGGTTGTGGATGGGGTCATATCTGTTTTTTCTGGAGTAGAGTTCTCATTGAGTTTATCCATAATCATATCTTCTTTCATGGGCAGATCATCTTCCTCTTTACCTTTATCCTGACTAAATATACATGATACTTTTTTGACTTTTAGCCTTAAAAGGTGACGTCTGTAAGCACGCTGAATGATGACAGCAGACACCTCCTCCTGTTTTCGTTTCAATGTGGTTGTAATTGGTTCATAGGAGACTTTAGAAGGATTGGCTGCCATAAACCGATCTTCCATCTGTATTCTGAGGGCGTCCATCTCCCCACTTTCCCCCAATACACGCTTTGTGAAAGCAAACAAGATGTCAAGGCAGTGAATTCTGTCACCGCTCACCATGGGCAGATCCATTGCAATAAGCTGGACTTTGTTTGGTTTTGCTATGAGAAGAGGTGGATCTAATGAAGCTGCAAAATCTGATAATTTACTGAACTCTATGAATTGTGTTGCATCAGGATCAAACTTCTCCCAGACTTCATAGAACATCTCAAAGTCGTCCTCACTCAAGGGTTCAGCGCTTTCTTCAGTAGCAACACTGAAGTTCTCCAAAATCACAGCGATGTACATGTTCACCACTACCAGAAAGGATATGATAATGTAGCTGACAAAGAAGAAAATCCCAACAGAAGGGTTGCCACAGTCACCTTTCACAGAACTCCCTGGATGATCTTTATGGGGGTCACAGTCCGGCTCCCCACTGTTAAGGATCGGGGCGAGCAAACCATCCCAGCCCGCAGACGTGGTGATCTGAAACAGGCAGATCATGCTGTTGCCAAACGTTTCAAAGTTGAACATGTCATCAATCCCAACTTCCCTCTTGACATAGGCAAAGTTGGACATGCCAAATATGGCATAGATGAACATGACCAGGAAGAGCAGCAGCCCAATGTTGAACAAAGCAGGAAGAGACATCATCAGAGCAAAAAGCAGAGTGCGGATTCCCTTAGCGCCCTTAATGAGGCGCAGGATTCGACCGATTCTGGCAAGTCGGATGACTCTGAATAGTGTGGGGGATACGAAGTACTTCTCAATCATCTCAGCTAAGAACATACCTAGAAAAACAAGTTAAATCAGTAAAGAATATTATTACATTTTAAAACCACTGCTAAAGATATATTCTACAAGCATTGTAGAACTTTAAGAAGAGTAGGATATTTAAACAGATTTTTAGTAATTAGCCATTCAGTTGTTTTTACAAAACCTTTTGTTTGGTATACTTTTTTAGGAAAAACTAATAACTAGGGTATGTATATTAGTGAATGCTGAGATCAGAGGAATCCCCATTTGTTTAATTGTAACAAAAATAATCTCAGTTAATCTGAAGAAAGATCATATGCACAGCAGTATTAAAATGTCATGTAATCAAGTTAGGCTATTCAAAGAAAATATGTATATTTGAATAGAACTGCAACTTCTTAATCATACAAAAAATAACATGAACACAAGTTTATTATTAATGACAGAGAAATTCTGAACAGAAACAAACTGATAAAAAGGTTTTCATAACTCACAGAAGAGCAGAAGAATTGAACACTATATTATGCGGCTCAAAGCAGAAAAATAGCTTTTTCGATACAAAAATAGCAAAACTGATTTGCATATTAAGGAGTACTTAAAAGTTAAAATAACACAATTTTTACTCAAGTTCTTTCAAGTTTTCTGCTCTAGAAAAAGCAATTAGTGAGTAATTATTTGTTGCCACATCTGCTTCAGCTCTGCTTCTGCAGTGCTCACTCCAGCTCAGGCACAAAGCCTCTCAGGGTAAAACAAAACCGAAGTAAGCAAAGGGTTTTACCCTGCTGTCTGGGGTGCATGCATGATACCCTAATAATAGTCTCAGGCAGATTTTGCTCTCAGATTTTGGATGGCTGGACTCTTTCACCTGCAACTGTCACTGTGAGTTTATATCAAAATTACCTTTCATGTATGCATAGGAATCTCTATGAGTTCAGAATAAAGATCTAATTTCAACCAATAAAAAAGTAGGAATGTGTGAAACCTCTTGCTTAAAAACATTCTTACCATACTTTTCAGTTATCCTATGGGTAAGATTTTCTAGTGATGAATTTAAACCAAAATATAAATAGATTTTACACGCCAAAAATATTGCAGTTTACACAGAATTAGACATTGCATAAAAATGCATTACTCTTACCTACTATGGAGAGAATGACAACCACAAAATCAAAAATATTCCAACCTATAGTAAAGTAGTAATGACGAAGTGAAATCAATTTCAGGACAAATTCTCCAGTGAAGAGTACGATAAACACCAGGTTAATCCAATATAAAATGTTTTCCATGTCTTCACTCTGATCATCTGTTTCTACCATCATTGTGACCATATTAAGGCAGATAAGTATCATGATACTGATATCAAATGCTTGTTTTGTTACAAAATCAAAGACCATGCCTTGGAATTTGTTCTGTTGTGGCAGAAGAAAGAGAAAAAAACGGTATTTCAGATTAATAAGTCTTTTCTAATATCACATTTTTTTTTTAGCTTACAACTTATTTCAGCCTAAGGCATAATTGGAAAAATCCAATTTTTAAATAGATGTAAAAATAACAGAAAATATTTTTATTCTTACTGCTGGTCGAGGTATAGGCTTTTGTGGTTTCTTTGAACCCAATTTTTTCATTGCATTGTAGTATTTCTTCTGTTCTTCTGTCATAAAAATGTCTTGACCTCCAAAGTAAACCAAAGAGAAAAAAACTGGTTACAATCATGTATCTTTATTGATTACTTATAAATAATACTAATAATCACTCTTGTTCACATTCTCATCTGTGGGAAAATTTAAGACAGACATAAAAATCCTCTTTTATAATCTTTATATTAAGTATTAAGCTACACAAAGTGTTAAGTTTGGCAGCTGGAACACTGATACCTTTTGAAACAGTGTTGACAAAACGCAAAGACTAAAGAGCGTACAAATAAAGATAATACAATGTTTATTATCAAAGGTCAGAAATCTACACTGCTGAGCTCTGTAACATGAAGGTAGTATAGCAAAGAATTTTTAAAGCTACATTTTGCTATTTCAATGGTTAGCCTTTTTATGACTCAATTATAGGCTGCAGTCTCAAATCCAGATCTTTACAAAGATGACATTGAGTATTTCACTAGCCATGGAGAGTCATATACTGTCACTTGTCCATCAAACCCTCATCAAGCCAAACTGTAAGCTTTAATAATTTAATGTATTTACTATTCAGAGCTCTTAACTAATTTATCATTAAAAAAAACTTATGAATAAAATTGTCATCAGTGGACCAAAAATAAGGGTTTTTTTTTACTTTCTTTTCAGAATAACGAGGTACTTATCTTCTTTTTCTGCTGGTTGAAATTGTCTATGATGACACCAATAAAAAGGTTCAAGGTAAAAAATGATCCAAAGATGATAAAGATGACAAAGTAAAGATACATGTACAGGTTATCTTCATACTTAGGCTGATCCAAAACCTGCAAAAAAGGCATAGAAACTATGCATTAGTTTAACAGTGACCGCAAAATATCTGCTCGATTGAATTTAGGGCTCTATGATTGTGACCTTTGCTTCTTACGGTCAAGTTCTGACATATCCATTCCACTGATCTTCAATCCACAAGAAGTTACATTCTTGAAAAAAAGACTTTATTATCAAACTTGATATTTCATTTTTAAAATTGTAACTGGCCTGTATGAATGTAGAATAAATACTGAAAACACAATTGGTTTAAACTAGCAAAGTTCCACCTGTCTGAGTGTACAGACAACCAGAAACACCAAGCTTTACATTTGCAGAATTTTCTGTAGATCTTGTGGGAGTCCCAGTTGTGGGCTTGTGGAGATTTCACTGCTATGGACACTTAGGAAACTGCACAGGATTATGGAAGAGAGGCATCCAGGCCATGTTTAGACTAAGCATATTTTCTTGGTACAGCTATGTAATGGCTCAATGCATAATGAGAGGAGGAAAAGGTATTTCATGGCAATGAAAAGGTATTTCATGGCAATAGGTAAGTCTGTTGTAGGATTGAGGAATTTTGATTCAACTGTACCATAGAGACCATGGAATCCTTTAGGACTGCTCCTCTGCTTTCCTCATTTCTTGTATTTTTCCCATAGTTTCCATTTTCTTTAACTACAAAGTTATAGTAACTCTTTGTTCTTTCATTTTTACTGTTATTTCTGAAAGCTGTGAAAATTGCATTCTCAAATCTTGGAGCTCATACAATCAAAACAAATGGAGTCGAGGGACTATACTTACATTACGAGAATCCACAGCTGCGTACATGATATCCATCCATCCTTTAAACGTAGCCTATAAAAAGAACACAGGTGTTTAGGTCACACTTTTCCTGGAAAATGGCTTGTCAGAAGAATTTTTTAGGAGCTGAAGACTAAGTGTCTTTAGTCCTCATCATAGAAACCAGCAGAGTGCAATGCTAATAGCTGACTCTTGCCTTCTATTGTATGTTTTATTCATGTACAAGAATTGCAAGCCAAGTCTAATATCTGACTACAGAGGACACAGCATCCATTAAGAACTTTTGTCTATTGTGAATAATATCTGATGTAAAAGGTATTTTCTTTGTGCATCAGCATTACAGGTTTACTTGATACAGATTCAATGCAGCTAAGGTGTATTAGGTTTGAATTACATTTTTTTTTCTCATAGTCAGTATAGCCTCTAGGCTTTGTGTTATTTCTGTAGAGTCACGGATTTATCCCACACTTCGTAATTCAAACCAGGAAGTGAGAGACAAAATTTCTAAATAATAAAAAAAAAAAAAGTAAAAAACTTTTAACTGTTACAAGTAAACAACAGAGATGTAGAAAGAGAAATAGAAATTAAGGACTGGTGACTTACCACTTGGAGCAGAGAAAGGTAACCAAGGCCTACATTGTCAAAGTTAACCTTCACATTCTTCCACCGGGCAGTTTCATTGTTTTGTATGAGCTCCTCACATTGACTAAAGTTGTTGATTTGGCTGATATCAAATCTCTCATCGGTTGTAGTGTTAACACAGTAGTAAAACTTTCCAGCAAATAGATTTACTCCCATGATACTAAAGATCAGCCAGAATATAAGGCAAACAAGAAGCACATTCATAATAGATGGAATTGCTCCTAACAGGGCATTCACCACCACCTGGAGTACAAATGAAACCGAAGAGAGACACTGTAAGAACATAGGCACCAGTATCTTACAAATACTTCATCAGCCTTTCTCAAATGTAACATGCTATTGTAATTCTAATATCTGTCTTACACTTCTTTAATTGTTGAGAGTAGCAAGTCAGAAAAGCAGTATAGAGAAAAGATAAAATGTCAACATAATTTGAAGGAAAAAATACAAATAGTAGCAAATGGTAGCTTTAAAGAATGGGAATAATAAAAACCAACCAGTTAAACTGAAAAAAAAAAAGGAAGAAGTAGTATTTATCAGTGCTTTTTAGAATATTTACTTAATGTATGTCTGCAAAACCATAATAATTATAATCACTGATTGACTCAAACAAACCAAATTTTTTATATTACATGTTTACTGGATAAACAAATCGAAGTAAGTTCAAATCTATTACTGAGCAAATTTCTAATTGAAAGTAACTTTGAGTCTTTTTAAAAATAAAATCCAGTGATGTTCATTTGGATGTTTACATATAGAATCAGAAAAGTAGAAATGTTCAAACCAGGAAAGCTACTGAGTATCTGAACACACCAGAGATGTTAGTGTTCAGGCAAGTGGCAGATAAAACTTGAAAAAGAGACTTGATTTAATTCCCAACTGAATTCTGGGAAAAATCAGGCTTCAGGAAAGAAAAATGTGAAAATGAATTCATGTGTGATGATGAGCAATGATTAAAAACATGCTAGAATGAAAATAAAACACTATGGAAAATAAAAATTGGGAGAAAGTAGGTCCATTATGAACGAGAATTATTAATTTAATGATGGAATCAATGATGCTAAATAAGTTAATTCCTATTTTAAATCTCTCTGTAAATAACTCTAAGAATATAAAAATTTTTAAATATAGAGCACTGCTGCCAGCTTTGCCAAAACAACTGAACCAGATCCTTAAAATTTAGTGAAGTTTGCTTTTTTGTTGTTTGTTTTGTTGTTGTTTTTTTTTTTAATGCAGAACACTACCTATTACTTTGATGGGCTTGTTTATAATTCATTTAGTTTATATGATGTAGGTACTAGGGCAGATCCTCTAGCATAATAAACTACTTCTTTCTGTTTAAAATACAAATATGTAGTGAAGGTCTATGAACTATTTTGGCATTACAGTTATATCTGCAACTAACAGCATCCATAGAATCAATGAATTTTAAAATTAGTCATCCAGGTAGATCGGCTTTCATTCCTTGCCCTTTTACAGAACAGAAAATAAACCCTTTGAATGTTAGATAGGTGATGAACCACCATCACATGTACTATAAAGTAGAATTGGGCTGAAGGAAAGGAGAAATTCCTGGTTTACTTTCAGGGCCCCGTTCCTGCCAAAACACTAGCTCTTGTGGGTGATACATTCTTTGGACAACATTTGAGAGACTATAGGACTTCAGTGAAATTGTTGTTCTATTAAATTTAGGAGCTGAATCAAATGAGGTTCCTTTCAATGTAAACTACTCCATGACTCTAGAAAAGTGCAGAATGGTGCATAAAGTCCAAACCTTCCATGCTTCTTTGTTTGTTTGTACATTTTTTCCACATATTTTAAATCAAATGTTTTAATAAGTGGTTATTTCTAGTAGGGAAATTTAAAACAAATCAGAACTGTTTCTTAATCATACTAAAAATCTCCTTAGCTATACCTGTTATAAATTAAAAAGCAAAAGTAATACAGAATTATATAAGTCAGCATCTGGGTAGAGAGGATTCCCTGACTGATGGATAAATCTCTTCTGACTATTTCAACAGTGCTGTCTTATGTTGACAAGCTTGTACATAGCATTGTAAACCACATGACCATGGAAGGCCATAAGGCATTGTCTGACCTATGCAAATGAACAGTCTAATAACAATGCTGAATTAGTTCAAATTGGAAAATCATGAACACACTTATTCTTAAAGCAAGCTTGACCGGAATAATAAATGAAAAAATAATTTTTTTCCCAATTTGGGAATAATTTCCAAATATATTAGGCTTTTTTTAATTGAAAGTTATCTCAATTCTTCTACTTAAAAAATATTCTTAAATATTCTTAAATGTAATAATATCATCCATCAGGAATGATTCTTGAGATATAAAGGGATAGTTAATGAAGTGAAAATATTTGTCCTTGAGCTTTCAGTCTCAGTACACCCAAGAGTTCTGTTCCTCTTTCTGCTGCAGCTGCAGGTCCAGTCATGTTCTTTCTTTAATTGCTGGATTTCTACAGCTGACCTACTTTCTCTGGTTTTAGTCTGAGTCCTGAAGCTATAGAGAACCAGTTTGTGATATGAATCATCAGAAGAAACTCTAAACATATGGTTGAGCATCACTGAAAACACTGATCCAGACACCTTCCAGCTTCCACTGGTTGTAAGGGTGTGAGAAAAGGGGCTAGGCCTGACAGCAGATGAAAGTAGAGGAAGCATAAGAAAGTCATCAAACCCTTTGTTTTCTGGTTGAAAGAAAAAGGTATTATGTGCCTAGCACCATATAGCAGTGAGTGATACTGCTTGGGACAGAGCAGGGACAGATTATTATATTCCCACCAGCTATTTTAATGAAGTACCAAGTGCAAATTAAAGTATACCTTTCCTAGCAATAACATTGGTAGGAAGATGCAGGAAAAAAAAAATCACGTTTTTCATAGGGGCAATTTTTTTTTACTAATTACTAGTTTGGGCAGGCACAAGTCCTAATCCTAGAGAATAGTACAGTGAGTTTAAATTTTTATATGTATTGAAAAGGATTTCCTGCTTGTATATGGGAAGTATAATGCTCAATGGAAGCAAATTTAAGTGTCTATGCAAATACATGCATGGTACTGTATTGTCATATTTTCAGTTCATACATGATAAACACCAATGGAATGATTATGTTATGAACAGGCATGTGAATTTCCATGAATCAGACCTTAAAATGTTCTCATACTAATCTCTTCATCAACTTGAGCTACTGTATCTTTAAAGACACTAAATTTGGAATTAATTACTTTAGATAAGGCAAAATTCATTACACCCATAGGAAAATTTCAGTGGTTAATTGCCTAACTAATGAAACTACAGGTCACATTTCTAGTCTTAAGAAATATAACTTCATCCACTACTTTTTATTGGTTTTTTGCTAAACTCATAAATCTCCTCCTCATCTGGGTACTGTACAAAGAGATACAGTTGGCAGAGCAGGATCAAAGCCATAGGTAAAGTTTACACCAACATGGAAGTCATGGGATTGACAATTACCCATAAACCTTCATGACAAGGTTATTGGTTTTTCCCTTGCAATAAAAAATTGCCACTTAAGCAATTTACTGTGCATATAAAATTTGAAATATTTTTATTTTGTTGTTTCTGTTTTGCTAATCTTTGTCACAAAAGAACCCCAACCCAACAGTTAACGTGGTTTTAGTGAGATAATACTGATGCTTTGGACAGGCCTTACCTCTGATATAAACATCCCAATTTTCAAATTTGCTTTAGTAAAGGTCCAGAAATTTGTTGGAGACAAGGAAATGCTATTTCCTGTTTGAATTTATAACATTTTATCAAAGTCCATTTCCTTTTCGGTTGAAGTCTCTTCTCTTACTCTCCACACACAGAGAGCGTGACATTTTCTTCAGAAGCTCACCAATTTGTAGTTAACTTACAAATTAGCTAATCAGCTTATCACCTGGGGTGCCAAAGAATAGTGATCACAGGAGGGAGCTCACACAGGGATCCCTTTTAATTATGGCAGTAGGGTTCCAGTTCTGGTGCATCTGCTGATGCCCACTATGGCAGTATGTCCAAGAGAGACAGATGGACCCTGAAAGTGTAAGCCAGACATCTTCCTGTGGCTAGAAATATCTGCCATATCTGGTTGTTCACTACTACCCCTAAGAGAAACATTTCTAGAGCTTTCGAGTCATAGCAGAGTACATCAGGTCTTTGTCCATTTCAGTGCACCAAAGAAGTGATCTATGCTCATCACTTCGACTTTGCACTGAGACAGATGGAATGTGCCCTGAGGGTCTCAGCTGTGGTAGCTGATACGGTGATAATGAGCAGCTGGGGACAGTAACTTCTCAAATATACCAGCAAAAATCTAACATGTTTTCAGGCTGCTTAGTGCTCTATAGATTATAATCAACATTTTACAATCAATATGGAAAGCAGTAAGCAACCAGAAATCACAAAACCAGCTTGATCTTTGATATGCTAGAAAAGTTTTCTTAAATAGAATGCAGTAGTTCTAATATGAAAGAGAGGTGTTTTAATAGTGCCAATTTACTTATTAACGTACAAAGTAATTACAGAACTTTTAGTTCTAAAAGACGTTCCCAATTTATATACACAGAACACTGTATTAAAAGATATAGACTATGTATGATAGTCTAAACTGGTACAAAATACACATGTGCATGCATACATGGGTGTATGTGCACACACTTTTAAGAGGAAGTATTGGAGATTTTTTAAACTGTTCTGACTATAGCAGTATGTAATTGTATAGGATAAATTCAGTAACACTGCATAGATCCATGCAGTTGATAAATCCTTGGGCCCTCCATGAAAATATGAAAAATGGTGAAAGGCCAAGGAGCCTCATTAAGTGTAACAGTATGTGCAATAACACATGAATTCATATAAGCAGATGAAGCCTTTTGCTTATATGTTAGTGATAAATGTGAAATATATAGGATGGTAGGGTAGCATTTCTGCATGGATTGGCCGTTGATTATTCTGCATGCATTGTTTCTGTGGATGCATGCATTATTTCAGATTCTTTCATGTTGTCTTACCCTCATCCCTTCAAATCGCGACAAGGCTCTTAGAGGTCTCAAAGCTCTTAGTGTCCTAAGGGACTTAATCGCACCAAGTTCTGAGTAGCCCAAGGCATTAGCTGTTAAGCTAACCAAAGAGACCTACACAAAAACAGAAAGGCAATATTGCTCATTCATCTTTATATCCTTCTGATACATATGGTGGGAATGATGTGGGCCCTGAACTTCTCAAGAAGATTCAAGGCTGGACCTCTTTCTCCAGGAAACCCTCTATAATGCAGAAAGATCTTTATGTCAGACAAAATAGAATAAAAGTATATTCTAAATACCTGTTGATGAAATCATGTTGGTAGAATGGTATAAAAGTGCCTTCTAAATTCACATAAACCAGTCAACATTTGGTGGGATTTAAAGAAAAATGAAGTCACATGCAAAAACAAAACACCCAAAAGCTTGGGTGAATTGGAATGGACAATTTAGGTCAGGACTTCCCATGATATCTTCAGAACTTGATGAGAATGTAAACGCTCTCAAAAACCACATCCAGACCTTGCTTTTGGTCAAATGTAACTTTCTAGTGTCCAGAAAATCTTATTCAACAGCCATAGATACCAGTGCTGTTCAGATTTAACCAGACTAATCAAGACTGAGAACCAACTGTTTGTTAGACAATGGTAGAAGCTTCATTTTTAGGCATATCCACACTTCATTACATTCCCTGTGACTCCTTTAACCACTTCATCAATTCTGTCTTGCAAAACGCTGGTCTGGTCTGCAGGCAGATGAGTAAATAAACTAGAATAGCTGTAAAATAAATAATACAATTATCTTTCATCAATAATCCTTGGAAATGTATTTCTAATAGCCATTGGGAAGGAGTGGCCCTAATAAATTAAAAATAAAACAAATCACCTTCTATGTCTGTCCATTTAATGCCCTTCCCTTCTATCCTTCCTATTCTCTCAATTCCTACATCTCCAAATTGTTCTTTTTGCTTTTTTATCTCAATCCCCTGACTACAGATTAAAAAGAATGCTTCAGATTTTTTTTTTTAATTTCACCAGGGTAAGGTTGACATAGAAAACTAACAAAGCTACTTACAAGGGTCAGTAAGTAGTACTGACAGAAGTAACTAAAACACAGATTATCAAATAAGAATTAAGTATTTGTTGATAAATGGAAGCTCTACTGCTCATGGCAATTTACACATCTGATGATTGAGCCAATACACGTTTCACAAAGGTACAGACTCAATCATAAAATACTAGATGTGCATATAGTCGTGTCTTACCATAGGATTTGCAATGCTGGTCTGGATTTACCAGTTGTAGTGTTTTCCAAGCTCTGTGTAGTAAAAACCTCATGACCTATCACTGTAGTTTTAGGGAGTTATTTAGCAATTTCTACAGAATTCTGCTGCTTTTCGTAATGTGCAAATAGGTGGTTTAAGACATATTCTTAGCTTGCATTCCATAGGAATTACACATGTGGAACTGAGAGATGCCTTTTAGCACAGACAGGGGTAACTCAGGCTATTGGGGATGGAAGGGAAATGAATATTTTCTATATGGTTAAAGATCTGTAGTCTTCCATTTATGCTACCCAGTACTGTACATACTTTGTTGAGCATGTAGACTTGAAATTAGAATGCACTTCTCACTAGGTCTCCTTCAGACAATGTGTATCTGCTCCTTGGTAGTGCAACCTTTGGAAAATCATGTGGCAACCCATTCCAAGGGGACTCATCTATGGTTCTCTGAAGTGTCTCTTTGAGGTTACCCCCATGATACAGTGAAAAATGTGAGAGTACTGAATAGTACCATGGAACTGACAATTCCTAGCAGTATTTTCCTTTCATATTGCACATATTCCTTTCATATTATTGAGTGACAGGACACTTGAATCAGACCTTAAAATGTCTCATACTAATCTCTTCATCAACTTGAGCTACTGTATCTTTAAAGACACTAAACTTGGAATTAATTACTTTAAATAAGGCAAAATTCATTACACCCATAGGAAAATTTCAGTGGTTAATTGCCTAACTAATGAAACTACAGTAATTGATTAGAATATTAGAAACAGTTTAAGAAATTGCTTCCATACCTAACAAAAACTGAAGGGGATGAACAGCATCCCTTCTATACCACCAAAAAAAAAAAAAAAAAAAGCAAAAAGCATCATTTCCAGAAAGCATTACAACTTCATAAAACTAGAGAATTTCAACAAAATACCTCTAGAGAAATAAGTATATCCAAATTTTTTTTCCTTTCTGAACCAAATTATAAACCATACCACCACAACAGTTAAAATAGAGTTTTCATTAAATAGAATAGAAATCTTATCCTGAAAACATAATATTCTGATTTTTAGAGCTTGTCATACAGGACATGAAAAAGAATACATACATCAACAATCAGGAAGTCCAGCCAGCACCACGCATTAGTGAAATAGGTTTGAAAGCCATAAGCCACCCATTTTAAAAGCATTTCCAGAATGAAGATATAGGTGAAAACTTTGTCAGCATATTCCAGCATGGTCTTGATAGTTTTACGTTGCTCTATGTAGATATCTTCAAATGCCTGTGAAAAAGATTTTTGAAGATATAATTAAATGTCTTCACAATTTGCAGTGTGGTACAGAATGGTCAGGAAAAAATTTGAATTGAAAATATATACTTGATGATAAGGCATGTATCTTTCCCTCAAGTATAACTTTGGCTTTCAGTTAACACTTTTCATAAAGTTGGGTCCAAACAATATTCAGCTATCAGCTGAGCTGAACAGAGATACACAAAACTTACTGTAAGACCACTCTTCAAACTTCATTTTAATTTGTTTCCATGGGTAGTGTTTGTGTGGCTAGGTTTTGGTAGTGGGGGGAGATAGAGGGATGGCTTCTGTGGGAAGCTTCTAGAAGCCAATGCCAGCTGGCTCCAGGACAGACCCAACACTGCCCAAGGCCAAGCAAATCAGGTATAATAGTAACGCCTCTATGACAACATATTTAAGAAGGAAAAAAAAAAAAATATTGCACAGGTGGAATTGCAGTCAGAGTGGAGTGAGAATATGTGGGAGGAACAGCCCTGCAGACTTTAAGGCCAGTAGAGAAGGAGGGGGAGGAGGTGCTCCAGGCACTGGAGCTGAGATGGCCCTGCAGCCCATGGTGAAGACCATGGTGAAGCAGCTGTGCCCCTGCAGCCCATGGAGATCCACAAGGACACAGAGATCCACCTGCAGCCCAAGGAGGAGCCCAAGCTGGAGCAGGAGCATGCCCAAGAACAGGCTGTGAATCTTGGGAAACCCATGCTGGAGCAGGCTCCTGGCAGGGACCTGCAGACCATGGAGAGAGGAGCCCATGCTGGAGCAGGTGTCCAAGTAGGACTTGTAGGACCAATAGGACCCCCATGGTGGGGGGTCCACGCTGGATCAGGCTGTGCCTGAAGGACTGTACCCCATGGAAGAGTGACCCACATCACAGCAGTTTGTGGAGAACTGTTCCCTGTGGGATGGACTCACACTGGAGGAGTTCACAGAGAACTGTCTCCCATGGAAGACACCCCAGGCTGGAGCAGGGGAAGGACTCCTCTCCCTGAGCAGTGGCAGAAACAACCTCTGATGAACTGACCATAACTCCCATTCCTTGTCTCCCTGTGCTGCTGGGGGAGGATGTAGAGCTGGGAAAGAGGGAGGGATGGGGTGAAGGTGTTTTTAAGATTTATTTTACTTCTCATTATCCTGCTCTGATTTTGTTAACAATAAATTCAGTTAATACCCCTAGGCTGAGTCTGTTTTGCCCACCACAGTATTTGGTGGGTGATCTCTCCCGGGCCTTATCTCAACCCATGAACCCTCCATTATATTTTCTCTCTCCTGTCCACCTGTGGAGCGGAGTTACAGACCACCTTTTGTGGGTACCTGTCATCCAGGCAGGGTCATGCACTGGGTCACTACATATAGCAAGGGCTTATTGACATAAGGACCTCCTTTGTGGGAGTTACAAATTTATATTAAAATTATATGAGGGATTTAAAAATGACTCTGTGATACAGTTTTTTTGGGGAATAATTGAAACCAAACTATGCACGCTAACCTACAAAGCAATCCTAAATAGAGAGAACTGTCTTGTCAAAAGAAAATGTATCCATTGACAGTGAATCACTGTGCATTGAGCCAAGTGTAGCAAGAATATTATATTTTGCCCCTGTTATGAGGAACTCATTACTTCAATATCTACACAATGCCCCTGATTTAACACCAATCTGTAAAACACCTGATGGAATTGTGTTGGCAACTTACATCTGAGTTTGACAATTCAAGTTGCTGCTGGTAAGTTCCTAGCTCAGCTGTGTTTTTATTTAAATGTGTATTTAAAAAAAAAAAAGCTATTATCATCAATATGAAGACATGTGAACACCAGTCTGATAAAACTAATTTCTTATTTCCATTAACACTACATTTTGAACTTGCCAAGCAATTTGTTTCACAGCCCACAAGCAAACTCTTACATGTCCTACAATATATGCCAAATACTTGCGGGTGTATGTTTTTATTAGAACATTTATAAATTGGGTATCAAATTCTAATTTTTTACCTGTAGCTATGTGATTAACTGTAATTTTAAATGCTTGATGCTTAAAATCACAATAGTCACAATAGTTCCACACTTAATTTACCAGAGCACCGCTGCTGAGAAGAATCATGAAGACTATGAAGGTCTCAAACCAGTTGTGTTCAACAATCTTATAGCAGGTTTTCCTAAGATTCCACCAGACTTTCCCCTTTCCTTCTTCTACACTGACTTGACAGCATTTGAATCTCCGTACACACCCTAAATGTAAAGTGATAACAAATTTTGAGATGTCAGAATAAAGTAAGTGTTTATTAGGAATCACAATGAATGGTAGTCATTTGACTTATTTCAGTCCTACTGCAATAGATCCTTGTAACTCCTCATTTTTGTTTCAATATTCAAAGTTAAAGCTTTGTATCTTTCATAATACCCTCCAAAGAGAGAGATAACACACAAGAACAGTAAATCTATGGCAGTAACTCTGAAGGAGTTACTAATACAAGCAGATATTACGACTATAATCACAAAACTTCTTTTGATTTTGAATAAAATGAGAATCCTGCCCAAGTCAACACAATTAGGTCTATTTATCTTGCATATGGGTTTTTTTGCCTACCTTCTGTAAAACAAGCTTCTGGCTCCAGAACTTCTTCAGGTTCTGCTTCTGGCTGTTCACCTTCTGGAGGTAGTCCAATATCAACTGTGCTGCCTTCTGATGAACTGGATGCATTCAATTTCTGTGAACAAAACCCCACATAATTTTTTTTTTTCCAGTTTTATTATTTTGAATAGAAGTTAATGTTGGAAATGTATATCAAAATATTTTGAATGTATTGAGTGCTCTGATATTGAAAGAACTTCTTATTTACAATCTATAGTGCCAAATTGCTCTACTACAGGTGAGGTCACAAGATTAGAAACTACATAATATGCGTTTTCCATATTGAAAATACTTTGATATTTTCATACAAGGAATTGCTGAAATTACTAGACTACTATTCTGAGCCACACATAAGAATTTTGAAGTGAAATTTCAAGTAAGCTAAGAATGAGTGCTTTCCACATTTTGTACTGTTTAATTATTCCAATCATGTGGCTGCATTTTAGATCACACTTCAGATAGCATGTGTTAATACAAATAAATTTCCAACATCATGACCAAACCAACAGCAAGCTGCACAGATGTATTTTCATGTCTCAAGTAAATATTATTTTAGCAAGTCTGTAAAAATCTAAATCTAAAAAGTTTGACTATAATTTTTTCATTATTATCGACATGAAAACACATGAGTTGTATAGGATAATTTAATTATCTTTATTTCTGAAAGAGCAGCACATTACCTTAGGAGCAGTAGCTGATATTTTGCATACTCACTTGCCAATGCATTTTCTGGATTTATTGTGCATTTTGAAACTACTTATTACTTTGGTACAGTACACATAGATGTCCAATTATTGTAAAAGGCCTAAAATATTTTGAAATACTGAAGTGAAAACAAATACTTTTAAAGCAATACTGTAAATAAAATAATACTGCACCAATAAATCATACCAGTAATATAATCCAAACCTTAAAAATTATTCTTTCACACTGTCATATGATGTTGGCAACAGACAAATATGAGTACTATAATAAGTAAAAGTAGTTTGATTACAGCATTCTATGACTTGTCTAATGTTATCACTATATGGAGTATAACATCAGTAAAATGGCTGCATTGATAAGTAGCTAATCTTATAAAGGGAATGATGTAAGCAGATTTAGAATAGAGTCTATAGGGAATCAATATTAGACAGAGATGGTCTATGGTAACATCAAAGATACATATTTTTGCTGACACTTAAATCTGAAGTTAGAGGCATTATTCCTTTAAAATATTTCTGAGTAGCTTCAAATTCTATACAGTTTTTTGTAAAGGAAATGTAAAAAGTATTAATCTGTGGATACAGAAAGTAACTTGAAACTTTAATGGAATTTTACATAGCAACAAATATTCAAAAGATTCATTCCTTTCTCCCCCACTCTAACTCAATTGAACCACACCGACAATACATTGTGTTGTAATTTTGACATAAGCGTAACTTTGATTTTTGTGTACCATGGTTCACTATAGAGCACATTTCAGAGGAAGGCCGAGCAAATGGAAACATGTACTGGAAGGTGTATTATGCACCTAGTTTCAGTGACACCTACACACCCATTTCATCTATGTTTTTTTTTAAATCCCAGCTTAGACATTTATGTCTCATATTTCTGCATGAGTTTTAACATCTATTGAGGTCAGGTCCAATGTACAAAGAGATGGATGCATGCTTTTCTGCAGATTATTATCGACCAATTTCCCATTGCAATATGTTTGAATTATAGATAATGCATGGCAGTTTGGTCATTGTGGAATACTGCCTCTAAAATGGAGAAACTGGAAAGTATGGGATAAATACTGTAGTCCTCAAGTAAGGACCACAGCATTTAAACATCAGTTGAAGTCAATCATCAGTTTGAGGAAAGGCCAGAAATACCATAAATGCAAGGTACATTCCAAAAAAATTATATACGATGTTAAAAATTACCATTTATCAATACAATACAGTAAATAATTTTTAAAATGAGAAGTGACTGTTTTTATTACATAGTGTTTTCTTAAAATGTTGCTTGCATCATTCCAATCTGGAGAGCATTTCTAGCAGAATGCTGTAGTAGTAGCAGAGCAAACAAAAATTATGAACTGGCTGAACCATAAGTTTGAAAGACCTACTGTCCATTCTCTAACAGGAAAATGAAGAGTTCAGTGACTCGGATATTATGCAGTTAGTTTAATAAGCACAGTGGGTAATGAATTCCTATTACTGAAATTGCTTAAGACTAACAGTTAACTCAACATGGAAGATTAGAGATAACCACTATAAGGAGAGATCAAAAATATCAGATAGGAAGGTAGAAAATTATCAATAGAACTGTCAATTATCAGGAACATCAAAAAGACAACTTTATTTATGTGGGGCACTGTGTATGGTGAGATGTATCTTTCAAGTCTCTTCTCACTAAAACTCTGGTATGCTTCATTTACAGAGCTGTAACAATAATCACAGGAGTTAAACCAAACAGAAAAATCCTAAATTGAATGAACAGCAGCTGATACTTGAAATGCAACAATAAATGCCTTGTCCCACTGAGAACTCAGTTACTCTTCTGTTGACTTAAGAGTATTTCCTTAGCATGCTGCTCTATTATACCTGAATTTAGCCCCAACCTGATCAGTAGGTAAAGAAAAACATTATAAAAATTATTCAATAAATTCAGTCTGTAATAATTCAGCATCATTTGGGAAAGGAAAAAAAAATAGAAATTTTCAACAGTATAATTTATTTTGTCATTTTTCTTTGTAATTTTTAACATTGAATTTATTGTATGTCATTATGTACAAAATTTATAAAATTTAGTATGCACTAGAAACATCTAGGAAGGTTTTATGATACAACATCTCAAGATTTTATCAACTCAATTTCAGTATGCTAGGAAAACTTTTCAGTAACATTCACATATGTCCACAGCAAACTTACGCACTGGTATAAAGCACCTGACCCAGGGACTTTGTACTGATTTCTGGGTATGCAACACAACATCACCTGGGAATGGGCCATGTTATTGCTGTTATGTTTTGTCCATGCCTTAATACATAGGAAGACTTTTTCTAGCACTTACTGTGACTTGCCAGTGTTCATGCATACGGAATCCAACTGGATAGCTAGACTACCCCTAACTGCAGACCCTGATGTGTTAGGTATATAGCATATATCCCAGTTCTTTACCTGAACATATCTGAAAGTTACCTTTGTACTTGGTAAATCGCTCTCTGCTTACCAGCATTACAAAAACTGGATTTAGGCAATGGCTATTTACTTGACTTGTATATAGCTTTTTAAAAAAATGAATCTATAGAAACAAGATAATCACCAAACCCAAGCATTAGTTTTGATCTAATAGTAAGTCCCTTTTAAGCTTTTTGTTATACCATGATTCTAGATTTCAAAAGTATTCAGTCATGCAGATTATAAGAGATTTATCCAGATCAAGCACTAGACACTCTTTGAGACTTATGAAGATAGAAATTTTGTGAATAGTATGCTAAGAAAATTATTCTCAGAGAAATCTGTTTTTCAAAACCTTAGAATGTACATACTCCACCTCCTTTTCAAAGTAAACAGTAAGAGGACAAAAGTAGTTACATGTTTCTAGAGCAGCAGTATACTGATTATCATAGAGAGTGAAATAACTTTACATCACGTGTACCAACAGCCTTGCCAGTCATACTTTAGTCAGCAATACAGTACAGTATGAAATACAGATTTTAGTTTAGCTTTCAAGATAGGAAAGCAGCTTGCCTATCAGAGAAGCATTGCAAAAAGCAGCAGCCAAGTTTAGGTCAGGAAGTTTTTGACATAATTACTTTCTGAACCTTGACAACATCTCATAGATTCATACAATTCTGCTTCACTTACAGCCAAACCTTTTACCTTCTAACATTTCTTTCTTGGTTTGTTCCAAAGATGATCTGAGAGTAGCTGGACAGCTCTTAGCTTAACATTTTTAACAAAGCCTGAAATTTCATGATTGGCCAGGATGCCACTTATAGCTGTTGAAATAATTTAAGGGACAGAAGGAGCAAAGAGCAGGACAGACATAAGCGGGAAGATAGCGCCAAGAGAAACCACCATTTTGATTTTGCTTTCAATTTCCTTTCCTCTCAAATACCTGTGAAAATGCTAAATAATGGAAATTATACTGGTTTTATTTTCTCAGTAGTGTGTATGTCAGTATGAAATGTTCTGTGATATAAATGGCAATATTATATCCAAAGTATCCAGTCTTTTTCAGTACAGCTATATCACCTATAAAATCTTTGAAGTGGTAGATATCACTGTGATTCCACTGGTGTAATTAAGTGGAATCTGAATGTCTCTCTTTCTAATGCCTATACAGTTAAGCAGAATAACTCTATCAGTACAAAAAAACGGAACACCGTAAATCAAAACAAAATAATTTTGTGATGATTATTGGTTGCAAATACTGCAAAAACCACTATCTCTAAGTTATAGTCCACTCTGTACTGTATTGGTATTCATAATTCCTTTGATCTACTTATTCATGAGAACTTAATAAATGAAAATATTTGCAAAAAAGTTGTATGAAAGCAAAAGGATTTTAAGTAGCAGTGGAGATATGCTCCAGTGGGAAAAAAGCTCTCCCACCAGCAGCTACTTAAAAAGGCTCTTTAATTTATACAAGCAATACTGAAAGGATATTTCTGCAACTGAGTAAGTGACTGCCGTTTGAAAATATTAATTAAGTGAACTTCAGTTAACCCTAACATTAACAACTTATTATCATCCACAGTGAATCACATTATGCCAATACAATGTGACCAATTCACAAGAAAAAGGCTAAATTCTTCAGAGTATCAAAGGATTTTAAATAATGAATATTTTAAAATCAAAATACATTTTATCAGATAACTTCTTCTTACCAAATATAAGAGGAAAAGCTCTGAAGCAAGTATATTTTAACTCCACTGATTTACCAAACTGAAAGCAGCAACTCTGGTGTTGTAAATATTATGGCAATGTTTAATAGGTGAGATGTAGATCATACTGAAGCTGGTGAACTTCCGGACCTTTTGATCCAAACTCAGTAGCTCATTTACTAGAATGTTGAATTGTATTTATTTCTGATGAGATGAGAATAAGTTTCTCAAGGCAGACAATTTTAGATGCTTGGGGAGGTAATTATTTTTGAGCATAAATTAAAGAGTTATAGTAAGATTGAATTGGGCCACATCTTGCTATTAGTTTTCTCTTTGCACCTGTACACCTAAGTGTGAGCGTAAGTAAGAGCAGAACTGATCTCTGAATGTTTGACCAGCCAAATAAGAGTTTTGTATTAATTCTTTTAACCAAATTATGGTCACATGCTTTGACTGCAGAAATTAAATTAATTTCATGCTTAATGGTGCTTCAAGTACTGCATATTAATCACCAAAATAACAAAATGCTTATACAAGTACTAAAGAAAAGCACTTCTAAGAAAAAAGAATGTGAAAAATAAAATCATGACTATGATGAGTTTACAGGTTACCTCCATTAGAAGTTAAAATACAATAGTATGAAAGTTTTCTAAAACAGCTATCAGCTTTTCATTATCAACACAATTTACAGATGGACATATATATATATATATATATATAAGCTTCTGATGAGAAACATGGCGTATGTGTTACATATTCTGTCTTCCCTCAAAACAAAAGAAAACCCCTCAAGAACAGAATCTTGACAACTATATCAAGACTGGGAAAGGTACATAGCATGCACTGCAAAATACTACTGAAATATCACGGAAAGTATCGGAACCACAGAAATCTTGGGGCTGCCGCTCTTGCCTGACCATGCTGTGATGCGAGTCCCGTGGCTCAGCAGGGAGCAGCTGTGCATGTTGGTACTTATTGCAATGAATGGGACAGGATCGTAGCTGAAGAGCATGCAGGCCAGTCAATATCCGCTAAAAGGTGATTAAATATATATAGAGAGAGATGTATAACTTGCTTAGGTAACCTGTGTAAAACTGGTGACACGATGCTCTGCCTCGCTAAAAGGCACCAGAGCTGCCCGCTTGACTGATCCAGCTTGGTTCTACTCCTGTGAGAAGTAAGAACGGTAGGAAATGAAGTTCAGGACACAGCACCTCTGCTTTTTTGCGCTGAATATTGCTTTACGTAAAATATACATTATTAATGTGTCTGCAACAGCATTAGGAGATCCCATTTTTTTCAAAGCATTGCAAAATATTTTGTCATTGGTATCTCTTGGTGTTATTATTAGCCTATAAGTTACACTTAGCATAAATTAATTATTACCCAGTATTATGATTATTTTAACTAATTATTATACATACATGTACAACAAAATTTTCCATATAAACCATCCCCACAGTACTTAAGAACCTAAAATGGAAAAAATATCTTTATAGTTTCTACACTACATAGCAGTAATGCAGCTCAGATCCACAGACCTTTATTTATAGGCCAATGGACTCAGCAGAGTGGTTCCACAATTATTAATGGCCTATTTCCATGATAAAGTTTTATTTAGTATTAGTTCTCTAATTCCCTTATTATACTGTATTCACCCACTGACATTCTTATGGGCATGAAGTTTTTATAATTAAATTTATTTTAGGCTTCAGTAGTTTTCTAGAAAATTCCTTGTTAATTCACACCTACTAAGCATGTACAACATTATACGTATTGTTTCTACAAAGGCATAATCTAGTTACCATTTCTGTCAAACTACTGGAATATACATGTTTTATAATAAAGAATTCACCAAACATTAATATGCTTAATTAAAACTTGCTAATAAATAAAAATAATTTTGTTGAAATTCAGCTTATTGCCCTATACAACAGTGAATACATGTACTTGGTTGTAGACACAGAAGCAAGCAGAAGCACACAGATACACACTCATTAGCATCTGGCTATCTTGTGCAGTGTCCTCACAGCACCTGGATGCCTCAGCTGCCTTTCATCTGCATATCTGCTAACAGAACACAGTTTGAGGGCAGTTTCTAATTTCAATTTTTTCATTTGTGGTGTAAGCAATGAAATGACTGGCAGATCAACTCGGCAACAGCAGTGTCATATAAAAAGGAAAACATGAGAGGCCAGAAATCCACGGCACATTATGGCATGATAAAAAAGAGGAAGCCTTGTAAAAAAAGCCATTTGTAGTCAATTTTTTAATTTAAAAAATGCCTTATTTTCCTATGGATCATTTTCATTACAAGAATATTGGTCATCTAACTAATAAGCCAACACTCCTCTATATCAAAACCCGTGGTGGTTAAGACTATCTAATGAAGAGTAGGAACTAGGATTAAGATTTTAGTGCTTTTTGTGTCACGCTTATGTGACTCAAATCCACTTGAAATTTAGGCACTTTAATAAGAAATATGATCACAATCTTTACTTACTGCTGTGTCTCTCTTGAAAATTCCTGAAACTGAGAAACATTCCCTTCAATTTTTCACCTTCAGCTTCTGCATTAGTAAGAAATTTTGGCCTTGAATACACTCAGCAGAGTTTCAGACTTGGCCAATCAAAACTGCTTGGCACTAGCTCATCCCTGACTTAATATGTATTTCTTTGTCTTATCACCTGATCAGTTTGCAGTTCCTGAAGCACAACAGCATTAAGTGCCTCCAAGAATGCAATGAAGACACTGTTTTCTTTTAAATATGGTATGTGGAGTAGAAAGCTTTTCTTTTATGGTGGAAGCTTAATGACCGGAGGTCATGTCTCAAATGTGGGACAATCCGCTTTAAAATTTTTCCTATAGGAAGTCAGTATTTTTGTCACCTTGTAGAATAACCTATTTAGGGTCATTCCATGGGAAGAAAAGAAAGATCTGGCTAATGAAAACAGTCAGAAGTCACATCATCCTGTTATACCATGAAGTAAGAGATGCACCATTGTCATACTCAGCCCTGCTAACCACCAGCACAGAGGTTTGTATGAAGTTCATCCTCCACCTCTCCTAGTGACATAGTGCTCTTGTGCAGTAAAAACCATAACAACTGAAGGTTAAACCACAACTCATTTCTTCCACACGCAAGTACTGGTTTTGAAGAGTAAGATAAATGTTAATACAATCAATCTGAAACAAGGAAATATTTTTATAAGAATAATAAAGACATTTGTGATAAGAAACAAGAAAATATGACTAAATGTGTGATGCAGTTTGTACAAAAAAGGATCACAGGTAGAAAATTACTAGAATCTTACCCATATTTATACCCTCAGATTCAAGTAAGAGAAAATTACTAATGAAAGCCTTTATGTTAGTTTATGTCTACCCCACAGCATGCAATACTGTTCAAAAATACCCATGCTAATGCTGAATGAACTAGCATTAGTATTAAGCATTGCACAGACTTACTCCACTTGGGTTGATGTGTCTCCACCACTTTCAGTTGTGCAGGACAAAGCAGTGGGTTAATAATACACACACAATAATAATGCCTTGGTATCCACTATCACTCTCAGTGCTAGCTTGGATTTATCCACTTGGCACCACATAGTGCCAGAAAGAGGTACATTTTATTAGTCACAGTAGGTAACAGATTCAAATATCTTACAGCTTTGAAAATAACAATGAGTAGTCAAATGAAAGGATCTTATACTGGGATATTAAGCTTTGTAACTTTTTTACCATAAGGCCATTACTTCACTTCTTCAGTGGTTCTGCTGCCGTCAGATGGATTATTAGTGATTTATATGAAATTGTTTAGTGATGCTAGTCCAATATTCAAATGTACCTATCTATAAAATATATGGATGCATTTTCGCTATATAAAAAAGGTTAAATACATCAGAATAAACCATTAAAAAACAGATAAAAGAGAGAAATTTGCACCAGCCATAGACACTTTGTATGACTTCTGGTATCCAGGGCTATTAAACTGGTTCCTTTGCTTGCTAAGGATTTAACTAAATAAAATATAAAAAAATATTAATTTTCTAAAAAATTTTCTTATGCATCTTGATTATTACTGTAAATGCAATATTGTATCACCATCTTTCAAAACTCACAACCTGACATCAATTTACCTTAAATAACATTACGAGTTTGTACATGCTGTTGTAAAGGAATTAAAGAAAGATTTGAATTCAACACTAGTAACCTCAGAAAAAAAAAAAAAAGAAAAGCATCAGAGTATTTTAAAAGTAGAAATAGGTTTACCTCTTTGCTTTCTTCCAGGTCTGATTCACTGCTGAACTCCTCTGTGTTTAAATTTTCAAAATCTGATTCTCCGACAGCAATGGGCACTGTCACGGTGAGACTTGGGTTGTTTATGAATGACATATAATCACTTTCATCAACAACATATTTTTCCACACTGCTGCCTATGCCACTGGTAGTTCCATTCCCATCTTTGAGATAGGCAAGGTTTTTACCTATGTCTACTATTGTATGGTTGGAAATACAGCTGTCTTTTTTATTGTTTAGGTCTTCAAGAGGTTTGATTTCATCTAAAACTTTCTGTTTTCTAACAAAGGCTTTTTGAATGAATTCACGCACTTTTCTCTTCACATAATCTATGCCTTTCTGAATCCTTGCCACAGCAATCTGGAGATTGTTCATTTCATTATCATCATCTGTAGCAGCAAGGTTGTCTGAACTAAATGAGCTCAGCAGCAAGGCCAAAAAGAGGTTGAGTACCTAAAAGACAGTAAGGAAAAAATTACTCTTATTTTTAAGTCATAAAAGCAATGTCATTATGAGTTTTTCAATATGAGATAATTTTCATTTCACAGCTAGCACTTTATTTCAACACACCTCCCTGCTATTCTTTTCAGTTCATAATCCCTGTCCCTCACATTTTATTATCTCGCCAAAAACAGTTTTAGCTGGTTTAACGTCACTAATAAAGGTGAAAATCTGAGCTGTTCCTTGACTGTCTCCTCCACAATGGCAGTAGTGCAGATCTTCTCCTCAAAATGGAGAACGGCATAACGAGGTGGAGTACAACATAATGTGATTTATGCAAGCTACATCCGCTGTAGTGTTCATAGGCCAGGGGAAGGTAGGCAAATTCTAGTTTTCTACAGTTCAACAGACCGTAGTTCTAGTACCTCTAATTCAGAATATGGTAAAATTTTGTATTTGGCAAGTATGTATGAGTCTATCTTGGTTTTGGGCAGGAACACTAGCTAAGAGATAAAGAGTCCACAGATGTGATACACCTCAATTTCAAGAAACTATTTAACCTCAGTTTCAAGAAACTATTTCAGACTTTCTTGCATGCCATTTTACAGACATAAAAGAGAAATTTGAATTGCATGCAATTCTGACAGACCATGTGCAAAACTGGTTAAAAATCCTTAAATTAAAAATCAGTTAAATTATATTTGTCACTTCTGCCTGTTCAAACTTGCAGAATATTTTATAAGATATGCCACAGGACTCACATTAGTCTGGTGAGACTTGGTAGTGATGACTGTGGATAAGCATATTTATAAAATTTGTGGATCATACCAAAAAGAGAAGGGATGCCAGCACCCAAGGAGGAAGAACTACATAAACATGGTTTATGGCAAATTGGTAAAATGATTCAAAATCAATATGGTATTTAATTCTGAAGTACTGTTGTAGAAAGGATTGTTAAGAAAAATGAAAAGTATATATACAGAAGGTGTGAAAACAAGGCGGGAGCTCTGCAGAAAGGGGCACAGAGGCTGCATCAGGAAAGCAATGCTGGTACAGAAATTTCATGTGTCATTTGGGGGTGTACTACAAGAATGCTGAATGTTAGAAATGGAAGTATCATTATTCCACATTATTCAGTACTTCTGTCTTTATTTAAAATGTTGCTTGGGAGGAATTCAGAGGCCAATAGCAAAAGGGATAAGCCATTTACAAATCATCACCTATGAGAAAAAATTGAAGAGCTAGGCTTGTTTTGTTTCACAAAGAAAGAGTGAAAGTGGAAACAGTAAACTCTTCAGTATTATAAATGTTGTCACAAAGGACAACAGTTTTCCATCAATATTGAGATAATTTAGTTTACTGGGATGTAAAAGGCAATTTAAATTAGATTTTTCATAAATGATCAAGGTGTATTTGAACCTGGTTTACAGAGAGCACAAGTGAACTACATGATTTCCTGAAGTCCTTCTCCAGTCTTCATCTTGGATTTCTAAATCATGAAAAACAGAAAATATGTCCTAAAAGTTTTAAAAATCCCCACTGATCACATACCACTAGGTTTCCAATCACCATGACCATCATGAAGACTGTAAGGCACATGGTTTGGCCTGCAACCTCCATGCAGTCCCACATCGTTTCTATCCATTCTCCACACAGCACTCGGAATACAATCAGGAAAGAGTGGAAAAAGTCGTGCATGTGCCAGCGAGGAAGTTCACAGTCACTGGAGATCTTGCAGACACATTCCTTGTAGCTTTTGCCAAACAGCTGCATCCCAACCACAGCGAAAATGAACACAATGATGGCCAGCACCAGGGTCAGATTCCCCAGAGCCCCCACTGAGTTGCCAATAATCTTAATCAGCATATTTAGAGTTGGCCAAGATTTTGCCAATTTGAAAACTCGAAGCTGCAAAACAGAAGAATGGTATATGGTTCTTCATTATGCTAATTGTAATGAAATAACTGCTATACATTCCATATTTCAGTTACCCTGTGTCTACATCACGTCTCTTGTAACCTTGAGAAGTGTTAGCTACAAAATTTATTTCCAGTTCTTTGTACAACACTACACATCAGCAGTGTTAAGTCCTGATTCAAGTGATAAGAAATCAAAAATACTGTCTCTATGCTCATTCCAATTGAATTGCAGTTATCACAAAGACTCCAATTCAGACTTTGACTCTTTTGGTATCTTTAAGTATTTACAAAGAAGTTGTACTTGTTAAACAAGTTGGACAAAACAGTCTTTCTCCTGTAGTTAGCTATAAGAAAATATTAATAAAAATAAATTAGCACATATGAAATGTGATCATTTAACAGGACAATAAGTGTATAGTCACTTCCAGATCCTTTCATCTTAACTGGCAGTGAGCTGGAGGAAACGGTTTTCCTAAAAAGAGAAACAAGCTAGAGTTGTTAATGACAGACATACAAGTGACTTGAAAGTATCTTTAACAATGTATTTTCTGTCTTTTAAAAGAAATGTAATGTGTCTTACAAAGTTTGTCATACAACATTGAGAAAAACAAAGGGAAGTATTATATTAGTAAGTACAACTTGAAACAGACAAAAATTATTGGAAAGATACAGCAAGTGTTCAGACAATTGAAAGAGCAGAAGACTAAAATGAATATAAAACTAAGTATTATTTAATGTGATGATTTTATGTTTTATAAATAAAACACATAAATGCCAAGTTAAAACCAGACCCTACTACTGAGAGAGAAGTCAATCCAGACAGATTTTAGACTTTAGGCACAGTACAGTATAATGCTATGCAGAGAACCAGAAAACAGACTTACTTAAAACCCCTTATTTTTTAGAGGGGATTTATTTAACTTGAAATTAAAGTTAAATATATTTTTTTAAAATTTAAGGCAAAAGTTGAGCTTGATGACTAGGAACTCTGGCTTCACGTCTCTCAATGTGTAGGTCTTTTCAGAAGAGGATTTGGACATTGACTTGCATGCTAGCCTAGTCTGCAGCAAGACCAAGGTTTTTCAAGTTCCTGTTCATGAAAGAGATATCTAATAACAGACAGAGACACTGTAATGACCTCTGAACAGAAAAGCTGTTGGACAGCAGATAGACCCTTGCAGAGGATGGTATGGAGAAGGCTGGTAGGGATGAAAAGCCCCTGGACAATGAAAAATCCTAACCCTACTCTCATTTAAAACTAACCATGAAAGCCAGTTGCTAATGGAAGTCTATAAGCTAAAATTGTCAATAAACTTTTATTAACTAACCCATTATTTACCAAGCAATTCACTCATCTTCAGTCACAGGTAGTGAGGGCCCTGTGGCTCTTGCTTTTTTTGACTCCATCATCTAGGAAGAAGACTCTAAGAGATACTTCTATTATAAAAGTTAATTCTTTAAGCACACTTTCAGCAAGAATAGAATTGATGTTGACAACACATCTTGGAGGAGAAACAGACATTACTAGGATAATATGCAAAACAACCTTGACATAATATATACATGCCATCTAGTGAGTATGCAATTTAGCATTTTGTAAGTCCTGAAAAGATCTTCTATCTTAGCCAAATATATAATTTGCAAATGAAAAATGCACAAAATATATATGTACAAACACAAAAATGTAATGTAGAAACATATTTTAAATAGTATATTTACCAATCGGAATGATCGAAGGACAGATAATCCTTCTACATTTGCAAGGCCAAGTTCCATTAAACTAAGACTCACAATAAAACCATCAAAAATATTCCAGCCCTCTTGGAAATAATAATAAGGATCCATGGCAATTATCTTGAGAAACATTTCTGCTGTGAAAATTCCAGTAAACACCTGCAAGGAAAATAAAGTTTCTTACTCCAGTTTAGGAAGAAAATATCTAAAAAGTAAAACTAATAGTATCAATATTTGCTAAGTTATATTTTCAGCAAGAAACTAATGATAAATCTGAATAGCTTCTCTATATTTCCATATTTAGGTTTCCATATTTAGGGTTAGGGATAAAATTCATATTTGAAGCTTACATATGCATCACAATGTTTGGGTTCCAAAGAAAAAGGTAAATGGGAAAATGTGGTTTTTATCAAGCCTACTAATATATATGTATGCCAATACACAGAATAGCATCTGATTTTAATGCTCATTTTTATCTCCTTAGAGCTCATCTTTGCCCTTAGACCATCTTTTTACTTCTAGTGATGAAGATAATTGGTTCTATTATAAACTTATTTTATTAAGAAAAAAATTATACAGAAAGTTGAGCAGAACTATTCTTCTACAGGATGGCCTGTGGAAGACACTGTCATTCTATTTCATTATTTCCTTACATCTGCCATACTTACTGGGTCTTTCCCCTCTAAAATTCCTTGAACACCCAGATCCTTAGGAGGTGCTAATGAGGAGCAGAACGGGTGTGGGAATGGAACTGAAAGTATGATTTGTTACTACTTATCCAAGAAAAAAACCTTCTTTAACAAGCTTCAATGACAGAAAATGAAGGTTTTAAAAATCAAAATGCATATTGACTCGGCAGACCTTTACTCTGTAAAATAAAAGTGGTGAAATTCTCATATGTCAATGGCTTAAATTTAAGTTCAACAATCCCAAACCTATAAATAGTCAACTTCTTTTATGTGAATGTGCATAAGTCACAGGAGAATTAAAGAAAAATGCATTTCACACACATGGCATATCATGAAAGACTTACAAGGTTTCCTACTGAAAGCACACCACTAAACTGTTCTGTCATTGGGTAGTGCTCCATGGCCATGAACAGGGTGTTTAGGACGATGCAGATGGTAATGGCCAGATCAACAAATGGGTCCATCACAATCAAATTTACAATATGTTTGACTTTCAGCCAGGGAGTACAGCAGTCCCAAATCAAGCAAGTGTTAGCAAATTTATACCAACATGGTGGGCATTTCTGTCTGGATTCTTCCAGTTCTAGAGAGAAAAATGAAAATAATATTTTAAAGATATTTCTCTATTCAGCATCACCTGGGTATTTCCTTGAAGCCTAAATGCTGTTTTCCAAGGTACTGTTGATAAACTGTGTTGGTATTTTGAAACTAAGACTGCTGTCAGTCAAAAGAAATTACAATTTAAAATAATATAGAAAACAAAAAAAAATTACCTATACAAAAGATTCAAGAGATAAAAGAACCATTCACAAGCTAATGCTATATAGAATGCAAAAAAGAAATTTGTCTTAGAAACCTGTCGTAAGACTGGGTGATGAAGGGATTGAAAGCAGCCCAGCAGACAAAGACCTGGAGTTATTGGTGGCTGAAAAATTGAATGTAAGCCAACAGTGTTGGTCACAGCCCCGAGAGCCAAGATCCTCCTGGGCAGCATCAAAAGCAGCATGGGCAGCAGGCTGAGGGAGAGGATTCTCCCCCTCTACTCCAGCTGGAGTGCTGTGTTCAGCTCTAGACTTCCCAGTATAAGAGCAGGTTCAGAGGAAGCCACAAAGATAATCAGGGGCCAGAGCACATGTCCTATGAGGACAGGCTGAGGGGTTGTTTATCCTAGAGAAGAGAAGGCCTCAAGGAGACCTTATTGCAACCTTCCAGTACTTATAAGGGGCCTGCAGGAAAGATGAGAAGGAGCCTTTATCAGGGAGTGGAGTGATAGGATGAATTTTAAACAGAAAGAGGGTAGATTTAGATTAGGTAGTAGGCAAAAATTCTTTACTGTCAGAGTGGTGAGGTCCTGGCACAGGTTGCCCAGAGAAGCTGTGGATGCCCTATCCCTGGACATGTTCAAGGCTAGGTTGGATGCGGCTGTGAGCAACCCACTCCAGTGAAAGGTGTTCCTCTCCATGGCAGGGGAGTTGGAACTAGATAATCTTTAAGGTCCCTTCCAATAAAATATTTTAAAGTTTTCTCAGGAAAGACAAACATTTAAAACAAGCCTGAAGTCAGACAAGTATTTAGATAGCATTATGATCCACATGTGCACAACCGCTCATTATTATCTCCCAATTTGCTATTTTGGGCATGGTCATTTAAGCCTCAACATAATGTTTCACCCTTTCTTACACATAGTTGCATAATTCCATGATTCAAATTAATTGTATTTAGCCTTACAGGAAGAAGAACATGATCCCTCCTTTGTGCAACAGCAAGTCTACTGAATTGGTAGAAGGGGATCATTCTACTGCAAGAAACATAACCATTTCAGTAACCTTCGAAGAGCTTACCCCAAAACATAACTTCACTAGAGAAAGACTACTTTGAATAATTGATTTTGCTTACATTTAAATTGGAAGCTTGCTGCTTCCACCTCAAACCTATCAGTATATTGCAAGCTTGACTCTTTTTCTAAATTTATCAGTCCCATATTAAAAAAAAGACAAACTACCAAAAAACCCCACTCCTAACTCCATATAGAAATCTCCTCTTGTCTGTACCCTGTAGGCTGAAATAGCTGCCTTAAAACATCACTCCTACTTAATGCATCACACATTTTAATAGCACTTTAAGGCACTGTCATACAAAAAAAATCTATGTTACATACCTTCCATTGTGTTTGTAAGCATGCTGGCTATACTCATTGCTCTTTGCCTTGCACTAGGGTCTGTTAGGTAGTCCATAGGAACATGGTAAGAACTAGAATGTCTCTTTCTTAAGTCAGTTTCTGTAGTAGTGCCCTGAAAATAAAGCACCAATGAAATAGCTAATTGACTGTACATGTAATAACACTTTAAGCTACTGCAGAACTCTATTGGTTTAAAACACTGGTGCCCCCACCATGCTCCAGTTATACTGAGGCTTTGCAATAGACTGAGGTGTGCCTAAGTCTGTTTAGAACAAATAGTCAAACACTGCAGTAGGATTGCTCTTGTGCCTGAAGAATATATTTTTAAGTATTTTGCTGAAACAGGGCTGAGATATTAAAGCAGGTTTCAGACTAAAAAATGTTCCACAATGCTTGTCAATGAGCTCTGCTGTAAATATCTTTCAATTTAGGCAGTGAGGTCTTTTTCTAAAGGTGAAAATGCCCAGCCCACACAGCTAGCAGCAAAGGAACCAAGAATAAGCGTATTTTCTTAAGATAACTCTTAATTTAGAATAAACTATGAATTTCCTAGCACATTTTTCAAACAAAAGAAAAATATTTAGTAATGTTGACATAAAAAACCCATAGAAAAATTAGCTATATTACAGGAACACTATCACAACCCTTGCATGTTGTACTACCAGGGTAACATCAAAAGTTTCACATATGGACAGCAGGAAGCTAAATACTCACTATGTATATATACTTTAATATATTCCATTAAGTAAATGTAATTAATTTCTTTTTTCCATTTTGATATCCTTTCTGATATACAAGTACAGAACCATCCAGTTAAGTCTAACCATAATGAATCAATGGGTGTAAGACTACACAAACTAAATTTATTCAATGGTTTACTATGCTATTCTGTTAATTCCCAGTTAATTAGCATGCATTTTCACATATTTAGTTAATGAGAGCTGGATAATTTTAGTTTATTAGCTTACAGCCAGAATACATGAAAGGAGCATTCACAGCTTAGCAAGAAAGGTCATCGTTGCCATGTGACTAAATTTTGTGGAAACAGTGACTGATCATACAGGGAGAGAGCATCATGCCTGAGCTATTGCAGACTTTCTTACATTGCTAGCAGTGGCTGCTTTATCAATCATCACCTCTGGCAGAAGCTGTCCCGTAGGCGATGTCAGAGCTGGCGGCCCACCAACTAAAGAAACTACTCCGTTGCAATCCACAGTGCTGTGCATCTTCCCATTTGCTGGAAGTGCAGGTACTGTTCTGGATGACCTACTGGCCTGGCTAATATTACTGTTGCGCCGTTCACCATGTCTATGAGGAACAAAGAGAGAATCTCTTCTGCTCTCATTGTCTTCAAAAGTGCTGTGCTCATCATCAGCAAAGTCATTTTCTGATCCTACATCCTTTGCTCGACCTCTGAAGCTGAAAAGACTTGTTCTGCTGTTGCGCCTTGGGGAAAACAGGGAGCCACGAATGCTCAGCAAGGACTGCAGGTAAATAAAAACAATTATTATCAGAAGGAAATCCTTTAAAATACAACATTTCCATACAGAGGAAAAATCCACAATGTCTTAAAGGGTAAGGTCGTCTAAGAAGAAATGAACTGGTACAGTCCCCCCCTAATACACTCCCTTTTGGGTAGTAAACAAAGAGAACATAAGTGACAGACAAAGACTAGTTATTTTACTGCTTTGGGTATATGAAATTAATCAGTTTAATTAGAGTAAAAGAAACTGCTTGACAGAATTGTTTCCTCTGCTATTCTGCCTATGTTATTATCAACTGTGCATAAACTGAGTAAGTATATCTAGACACTGTTTACCCCAGGCTGGCATTAGTATGACAGGCTGAGTAAATAAAATTTTTAGGCAAATTTTCTGTGACTCAGTCTGCACATAGAAGTAGCTCCCAAATACTGCCTAGTTTAAAAAACATACATATCTTTTCAGATACTAGTCAAGTGGGCCATAATGGGTTTCTTATTTCTTTTTTAAAGTCTTAGCTATCCTGAATATGCAATAATTTGCCTGTAATTTTGTATGATCAGGTTTGCTAATCTACATCAGTTTACTCATATGAGTAAATGTTCTGCTATGGGAGGATCTCTTCAGTATTAGAGTCAAAATAATGCTCTAATCTTACAAACAATTATACATGTTCTTAATTTTAATCCGTATCAGTAATTGCCTTGATTGATAATTACTAGCACCTGATTTCACCCAAGACCTCTATGAACAGCAGATGATACATAATGAAGCAGTGTCTTTGTTTCTCTTCTAAAACGTATCTTTGTGGACCTGAACCCCATTGTTCTAGAGACTGCAAAATGCAGAACAAAAAGGCACTCTGCAAAGAACTTATCATTTAAATGTAACACAACAGATGGATACAAAAAGAGAGGGAATACACAGAGGCAAAATTGATGAGTATGATAAACAGTTATCTTAGCTCACCTGAAGTCACTTCCCTGTCAAGCTTTCTGTAGGCAGCATGGTAAAAGAGAGTTTTAAAGAGGGATTTGAGGAAAGCAATGAAGTGTTCTGTGAAAACTCATGGGAGCTTCTTCCAAGCATGAAGGGCAGCATACCAGAAAGGGCTCAAAGAAACTAGTTTGAAAATTTAACAGGAGGTTATGAATGCTGGTATGGGTCAGTCAAAGCTGGGACTTGTTTACTGTAAGTAGACAAGGTGGGTTGGAAGGAACTTTAGGTACAGTATGTTTCATGGTATTAAAAAAAATTCTTTAGGTAAATATGTTTACTAGCAGATTAAGGAAAAGCAATGGGATAGGTTAGTGGTCTTTGCAACAATACTCTTGATGAATACAGCAGTAAAGAGGTCCAAGTTAAAAATGATTCAGAGTTGTGGGTCCAGAATAGAGTTTGAAAAAAAAAAAAAAAAAAAAAAGAAGAGAAAAAGAGAGAGAAAAGGGATCTAGCAAAAGGCCTTGTGGAAGTCCCTTAGAAAACCGTCAAAGGGGTAAAAGGATCTTCTAAACCAGGAGAATTGAGAGGAGACAAAGTTATAAATGTTAGGAAGAGTAAGATTTCAAGAGGAATAAAATGGTCATTTACATTGAAAGAATATGAAATGCCAAGGAGAAAGTCAAAGATGATATATAAGCCTGAGTTTTCTCTAGGAAAATGTTACTAAAAAACTGGTGAGTGGAACATCTGTTTAGTGGTTAGAATCCACAGTGAAAAGGTACTAGGGTTGGAAAACCAGAGGGGAGGTGATTTCTAGACTGTCATAGTCAAACAACTGTAAATGAACTTGGAGATGAAAATGTTAGAAGAAAGAGTTGTATGAGGAATGCTTCATTTCTTACAAGATGGATGAATTGAGCTGCAGTTGAATAAGGCTGCAGTTTGAATGATGAGACAGGCAAGAATATGCACCTAAGGGATCTGATGGATCTTCAACATGAAGTTGAAGCCGATATGTGAGAAAATTTGTATAAGGAACAGAATGAATCATGAACTAAATTCAGCAATGAAGCCTCACAGAGATTAGTTAGACAGTTAACAACATAAAACGGTGGCAGACCAAGGAGGTGGGGTGGGGGGAAGGATGCATTACTATTGAAAAAGGAAATACATTAGGAAGTGAGTGTAAGGAGTGGCAGAAATAGCTGGAAACATTATATTCCCACCACAGTCTGATCTAAGGAGGACAGTCTTTAGTAAGAAAATATTGGATGAAGAGGTCTGAGCTTCTTTGAGAATGGGAGCTGGAGAAAACAATACATGAAGAGAGTATGAACACTCATGATCTATTAAGGGATGAAACAGGCTTTCCAGAGACAGAAATAGAAGAGGATTAAAAAGGCAGGAATGAGTTTAGTAATAATGACTAAAAAGAGGGAGAAAGCAAGTCATAAAGACCAGGGAAAATTGCGAAGGTGGAGATAAAAGAAGCATATTGAGGCACAAAAAGGGGCAGAAAAAGGAGAAAATGTATGCGAGATCTGGACTTGCAGTGCTAAGCGGAGAGTGAGAGGTGGGCAAATGAAGAGGAGCTTTGAAAACTGTAGAAGATATAACATTACAAAACTATCAAATGAAATAAATGTCTGGATGGGAGATGCAGATGGCACTCTGAGTCACTGGTGTTTCAGTATAAGAGACCACATGCAAAGACACATTGCCACACATATTTCCACCTTAAGATAACACAATTAATGTTCTCACATCAATTAATTTCTCAAATTTCACATGAGCATTAATGTAATTTCTACTGAGCTTTTTGCATCCCAAATTTTAACACTTTGCTCATTTGAAACATTACATTTTGTATGTATGCACCATGTTTTGAAGCCACTCATCATGCTGAATACATCCAACTTCATGGGGAGATCAGTCCATTTTCATTAAGAAGCTTGAAACACAGTTCATGTTACTTAATACATGTAATTTTGATTTTTCACACATGAACTCAGAGTAAAACCAAAATCTCTCAAATTCTTACAATTTCCTATTTGGCTGCAAGTTTTTACTTGGTTAGTCTTTGATTTAGGATATTAATGAATGTATGGTATCTTGCAAGAATTTACCAAACTACTTTACAGGACTTTGTTTATATGATGAGTAGACAAAAAAAAAGGTGTTTAAGAGGTAATAATACTGTGGTACCTGGTGCGGGGAAGAGAATCTCTTTTCGTATGTCAGTCTATTCCCCTCAATGGAAAATCGGAAACCTTTCTTTTTGATGCTGTCCTCTGACTCAGATTTGTGAAATTCTTCCCCATCCTTCTCCTCGCCTTCAGATTGTTCTTTTTGCTTTTTTTTCTTTCTTCTATTCCTTCTCTCTTTAGCACTCTTTGAGCTCAGTTTTGATGCCTCAGAAGAACTTTCGGAGAATCCACCTATTCCACCTACTCCACTATAATCTCTTGAGTCAGCTGCTGCAGCTGCTGCCGCCGCCTATACATACAAGCACATGTGCAATTTACAGCATTTATACAAATACACACACCACTCACTATTTCAAATTTATTGCCACTCTTAAAGAAATTAGTATTTTGAAATAAAAACAATGTTTCCACTTCACCAAACCCAGCATATCATAAGAAGTATAATTTGTGAATTACCACAGAAACCATAATTTGCCACTGCTCCATAAACCAGGAGCAAGAGTAACCCAAGGGAAAACTGGGCTGTCAAAAAACCAAGTTAACAAGCATCTGTTTCAGATTGAAGCAACATGTTGCAATGAATTTTTCATCTGAAGTACTATGCAAAAATAAAGAATCAAGGCTCAAACAGGTGGTAAAATCCCTGTTAACAGGAAGCAACACTTTCTTACAACATTTTGATGGATTTTGAATACTCCCTAGTCTGTTAAAGATCTCTTGTAATTTTGATATCTCAGTTTTGCAAATAATAATCAGAGGTTTGAGTTAAACTACACAGTATTACATACTTGTTGCTGCTTTATTTTCAAAATGTGTGGAGAATTTTATTAACATTTATTTACAGGCTAAAAAACCAAAAAAACAAAAATCCCCCACAATTCTCCCCCAACAGATTGCAACTGACCAATGAAAGAAAAATCCTGATTGCTGACTTTAGTAATGTGCTTATGTGGAAGACATAGTTCAACTTCTGCTCTATGTGGCCACATGCCAAGCAGACATTACCAATTATTCTATTAAAGATTTGAGAGCCTTCAAAAAATGAAAAGGAATTTCAAAGCATATGTAATCATTCCATTTGTACCACAGAAGTGTTTTCTTTGGTTTCTCCACATTTTCCAGTTCTCTTTAGAACTGGAAAGCTATGGCTTTCTGCTGTGAGAGATGTGTAGGGAGTAGAAAAAGCCAAATATTGCTGAAGCACCATCACCTACAATAGTTTTGCTTCTGTTACTTTTATAAGCAGAATTACTCTTTGGATTTTTTTTCCACACCTCCACCTCCATTTCAGACAATCACAGAATGGTTGAGGTTGGAAGGTAACCTCTGGAGGTCATCGTGTCAAACTCTCCAGCACAGACAGGGTCATCTAAAGCAGGCTGCCCAAGGACAATATCCAGACAGCTTTTCATTACCTCCACAAGCACTCTGGGCAACGTGTTCAAGTGCTCCATTAAAAAGTTAAAAAGTTAATTTCCATCTCCAATTTGAAAATCCAGTGCTTCAGCTTGTTGGTTATTATTTTTGACACAAATTAACAGCTTCACTCAAACCAGCAAAAAAAAGTGCAATGGAAAACATTAAAGATTGTTTACAATATGAAGGAATTTATGAGACAAAGTAATATATTGTTAGGAGTAGGGGAGTAAAAGTATTCTCATATGTGGACATAAAGCATCTGTTCATAGTCACGAATGGAAGAAGAAATTTTACTTTACAGGGATACCTGAGCTTCTTCCTGTTGCTTTTTCAGTTGTTCCAGCATTTGCTGAAATTCTGCCTCTTTCTGCTCTGCTTCTTCCATTGTTGCTTGATTCTGTTCCTCATAGGCCATGGCGACCACAGCCAGGATCAAGTTGATCAGGTAGAAAGAACCCAAGAAAATGACCAAAACAAAAAATATCATATATGTTTTCCCAGCAGCACGAAGGGTCTGGAGAAAAAGAGATAATACACTTTTTTAGCAGACTTTAAATACTGTTGCATAGTAAGTTAGCCTCTGTGTTATAATTTAGAAAAACACTGTAAGATTGATTTGTGTTAGCACAAGATTCTTTTGTTACTTTTTCCTTATAGAATTATTATATCCTGGATACATATGAAAAAGTTTTGTGTCTACTATTGTCAAGGCAAATCCAATTCTGAATACTTCAGAACTTATACCAATAAGAATCTATACACCTACATTACAGCCTTTAAATTTAACAGTAGGTGGGGCCACTGATCAGCACCTTAGCTTCTTGTCTCATCAGTCCCAAACTATACTCCCACAAAAATATTTCATTATACAAAATGTTACAGTGGACAAAATTGCTGTCTTTCAGGTATGGATATGTGTAGTTCAGGGACAAGATGTAACATTTTCAAACAAAACGTATTTGTACTAGACTGCAAATTAATTTAACATAGCATCTATTTATAGCATATTTGGGTAAGAAACTTTAACAACTTAAGTTCATTTATTCATTTAGGTACACAAACAATAATGCTTAACCATCTTCATAAAATAGCAGCTATTCCTTATTATGTATTTAAGAAGCACACGAGTTTCTAAATCATAAATAAGGGCTTACTGTTTTAGACAATAGTTTACATGTATGAAATTAAAGATCATTTCTGTTCCAAAGGCCTTAAGGACAAGTGAATGAAAATAACTATGCAAGTACTATGTAGTAATGGTATTGGTGATGGTGCTGTTTATTTTAATAAGTCCTCACCAGCTGGTAAAGATTCTCCCAAAAGTCCTGAGTCATCAATCGAAACAGTGACAAGAATGCCCAACTGAATGTATCAAAACTTGTGTAGCCATAGTTGGGGTTTCTACCAGCTTTCACACATATATATCCTTCTGGGCATTGACTACAAAAGAAGAGGAAATGCTATTTTTAACAACTACTCTACATTACGATATGCTGCAGTAAAACAAAATTGTTCAGGAGTACTAGTTTCTGATGAAATTATGAACAAGTAAAATATCATTCTACATACCTAAGATAAAAATGTATAGCTTACTATTTTTCACTTTGTAATTCCACTTCCTAATAATATTTCAATGCTTTAATAATATAACTAATAGCATTCTACCCTTCCCCACAATTTGTCATAACATATCTCCACCAGGACAAGAGAAGAACATCAAGTAGCACGGCTGATAAACAGTTGTCAGCAAGCTGGCAGCAACATTTATGCACAGATCATTCATGTGGTTACTTTTACAAAAGTAGCCTAAGAGGCTGATGGACATGCCTGTGTAAATTCAAGTCACAGAGATGGTTGTATTTAGGTATAGCTTCAAAGGCAAAACACTGGTAATTTGCAATTCTATAGTACACTTGATATTAAAGTTGACTACCTGAGCTATTCTAAGTAGCTAATTATTTTTCTTTGATGCATAAAGAAGAATGATGATCATTTTCTTACCCTGCATCTGAGCTATTGCCACACAGTAGTGCATCATTTTGTCCTTCCAAGAAGTAGAAATGACCTGTTTAAAAAAAAAAAAATCAAAAAGGTGATGAGAAAGATAATATTTATGCCTAATGAAAATTGAGGAATTATACAGACTTTTACACATGAAAGAAATTAGCAGAGTTCAACTGCAATATATAGTGGTTAGGAATGAAAAAAGCATGGTAAGTATTGTTTTGACAGGAAAATTACTTCCTACAGAATCTTCAAGTTAGCCTTTCTTTAGAAAACAGAAAGTTAGTTGTACAGTTAATTCTTAGCAACCTAACCAAATTATAAGATGCAATGGGTGGAATACCAAATTGTGTATGTTAGCAAATCAAAAAAATACCAGGAAAATGAGGCAAAGGATGAGGGCAATTCTCTGCCTTCATTTGCGCATTTTGATACATAATGTTTAGTATTATTCAATTATAATTATTCATTACATATTATTTTATCCAAGTATTCCTTGAAAAAAACCCTGAAACACTAGGGAAGAGATTTTTTCCCTGTACTCAGCACCAGTGAGGTCACCCCTCGAGTGCTGTGTCCAGTTGTGGGCACCTCAGTTCAGGAGGGATGTTGAGGTGCTGGACTGTGTCCAGAGAAGGGCAAGGAAGCTGGTGAAGGTTGTGGAGCACAAGTCCTGTGAGGAGCAGCTGAGGGAGCTGGGGGTGTTTAGCCTGGAGAACAGAAGAATCAGGGGAGGCCTTGTCAGTCTCTACAACTCCCTGGAAGGAGGTTGTAGCCATGTGGGGGTCAGTTTCTTCTCTCAGCCAACCAGAGACAGGATGAAAGGACACAGCTGTAAGCTGTGCCAGGGAAAGTTTAGGCTGGACATAAGGAAGAATTTCTTCACAGAAAGGGTGATTAGACATTGGAATGGACTTCCCAGGGAGGTGGTGGAGTCACAGTCCCTGGAGGTGTTTAAGGAAAGACAACATAGCACTCAGTACCATGGTCTAGTTGATATGGTGGTGTTAGGTCATAGGTTTGGCTCGATGATCTCAAAAGTCTTTTCCAGTTGATTATGTGATAACACAACATGCTCAAGAAATTTCTAATTGGATCTTGATTTGAACAGCTGAGGGAGAAACCAAGCTTTTATTGTACATTAGGCAAAACTAATACACAAAATTCAATAGCAATGTACTTGAACATTTAGGCTAACTATTAAGATGAGGTAAAATATAATTTAAAGAGATAGAAGCCCTAAAAGCCCACAACAAATTCTTCTATTTTATTTTATTTTCCCTTCTTTGCAACAGAAAGGGAAACACATTTTGCCATCAATTCCTAGTTTGGCATTCTTAGGGTAAAATGGGAATCTCTAATGGAGATTTTTGGGTCAGGTGGCACATTAAGCTAAAGTTGCCAGAATTAGGTATGTTCTGGCTGTTCTCAGGAAGCAGATGGCTCCATGAGATTCACTGCCAGATGGCATGGACTAGCTTAGCTGGCATGAACTGAGGGCTAATGCTAAACAGACAAGAAGAGAATTGCAACCAGTTCCTACTGACTGCTTCTACTCTGTCATCACCAGTATACAATAGAGGCAGCATAAAATCTGCTTACTTTACAGAGAGAGAGAAATTATGTCCATAATTTATGTATCTGCAATTCTAGTCTCAGATATCATATAAGAAATCAGTGGGTTTTCAGACATTCTGGTGATCACACAGTCAGACCCTGTGAGACATCTAACCCCTACTTAAAAAGAAGTTTAAAGATGCAAACGGGCTCCAAGCAGAACTTGCAAAACTGTCTGTGGGCCTAATACACATTCTTATGTGGCACAGCCCCACTTTCAGTCCACTACTTTGGAAAACACTTAAGTAAGATTTTTTTTTAATACAAAAATGATAATGATAAAACGATAAAAATAGCAAACATGAGTTTGTAGAAAATATGCCAGATACAAAACTATTCCTGTCTCCTGCCAACTTAATAACAGAACAGTAATGGGTACAAGTCCTACATGACAATTCCAGATAGAAATAAAGGAGATATGTTCTGGCTGGAAATACCACGAAATACTTGAAGAAAGTTCTTAGAGAGCAGTTGTCAGTGACCCAGTGCCAATTCATAAGGGCAACTCTCTGAAGATATCCCAGGTATCTGTGCTAGACATGGTTTTCTAACAAGTTTCATTACTAACTCAGGACACAAAGCAATAGAAAAAAAATGCATCAAGTATTCTGAAGACATTAAGCTAGAGAAAAGGTATTTGAAATTTAGAATGACCTTTACAAATTGACAAGTAAAAGCAATTGGATTTATTCCAATAGAGACAAGTGGAAAATGCTACACTTATCAAGGCAAAATCAAATACATAAATACAATACAGTCAGGATGTGGCCACAGCCACCGCTGTACAAAAAGATGCAATACCTGTCACAAAGTACAAATTGACTGTGAATCAACAATACAGTGATGACATAAAAATGAGGTAATTTTGAAATGTGTTAATAGGAATGTTGCATATATGGCATGAGGGAAAGATACAAATCAGAAGCAATTGCTGGAGGAGTTAGTACCCAATTTGAGGATCTCAAAAAACCTCAAGCAAACAAAAGCTGTACAAAAAAGGGCAAAAGAAAAACAACAACAAGAAAAAAATGCCAGACTAACTGGAAAGATTCAAAAAAAGAAAAAAAAAAAGAAAATAGGTATAGAAAATGCAAAACAGAAAATAGGATCACTTGACTTAGGAAAGACCAGAAATATGGAGGATAACTGCATAAAGACTAATATAAAGTAGTCTATGATAATCTTAGTTCTAAGTCCACAGCAGACGTAGTAATATATTCAATCTGAAATTAGGAAAATGTAGGTCAGATATTTAGAAAAAAACCCTTTCTATTTGTGTGTCATAGTACCAGAAACAACTAAAGGGGAATGGAATGGAATCTGTTCCTCAGATGGCTTTAAGAATAGGTTATGATCCAAAATTTTGCATGACATTTGTATATTTCAAGCATGCTGAGATGATAAGTATATTAAAAGATTATAAGGCAATGAGACTTGGATACAAAAGCATTTCATTCTTAAACTGAGGTTTCCTAACTTTCAGTGATATAGTCATCAGTTAAAATATTTATACAGACTTAATTAAAAACCTATTAGGCCTAATTATGAATACATTAAATATACTAAATACACTAAAATAAATAGAAGAGGCTGAACAGATAAATGGGAGAGATTAACAATAGTATTATGAAAGACAAAATAGCAATATACTATATATATGTTCAGAGTTGTTTTATCTGAATTTTTCAACAAGTTTTGTTAACACAATACTAACATTAACTACCTAAAATGGTGGGAATAGTGTACTATGAGGTACAAAATGCTCATTTCTTGATTTTCCAAAGATAAGAAACAAATTAAAAGACAGAAATGTGGAATCTAGTTCTTATTTTGCAAGAAAGATGGGATAAATCACCAGTATTCTCTTAAAGGTGTGTCTGTGCTGTGCAAGGGCATGTGGCGCAGAGGCACTCAACTCCAGGAGGAACAACGTAGCTACGTTTACGTGCTCTGGCAGGATTCTTGGGCTAGCTGATGTTCAGATGTGGGCTTATTATATTGAGCACTATCTTGCACTAACCTAGCTCTTACATTTCAGATCCCATGTTAGGGCTGTCACACTATTTCAGGAGGCTTGAAGCTAGCACGGAAATTTCTGGTTTATGCTGCAATGTGATTTTACTCTAAAAGTCATATTCAGTGAAAGGTAAAAAAGATAATTTGCTACCCAGTATAATATTATGAGTATGTTAAATTATATAATGACTGTGCTTTTATTTACTAGAGAAAAATGAGTGCTTTTATGTTTCTTGGCCAGGTTACACACTTTTAAAGGTAAGGGAAAGATACTGATGTTCTCAAATCTGTTTAAATCAATACCAGAAAATCAATGCAGTAGATGATATAATTAACTCTTACTTTTGTCTTCGATGTACTCATCCCAGTTAAATGTTGTCATCGTTGCATTAATAAATGTACCATTTTCACCTATAGAGCTATTAAAAATGGAAATAACAGTTGTTTCGAAAGTAGAATTGTCTGGAGGCCACTGCAGGCATTTATTCCTCAAGTTGCCCATGAACAGCTGCAGCCCTATCAGTGCAAATACACTCAGACAAAACACAGTCAGGATCATCACATCTGAGAGCTTCTTCACAGACTGAATCAGGGCTCCCACAATAGTCTTCAGGCCTGCAAAGAGATAAGATTTTTATTATGATGTTAAATAGATTCTAAACACACACAAAAAATCATGTGACTGCTTTCCTCGTAAAGATTTCATGCAAAAAGACTAGTAATTTGTGACACAATAATTTTCATGAAAAGCCTTATTATTTGGAAAGATGAATGAAAATATGTAAGTTTATACTTATAGTGTATAAAAATAAAAAGTAGATAATTCCAAACACATTGTTTGTGCCAAAACAAGTGATTTTATTATTCATGCTACATCTCAACCCTACATAGAATAGCATTGTTTGCTTTTGCTGATGCTTCTTGCCCAAACCTTTCTTTCATGAACCTTTTGTGATGTATTCTATATTAGTAACCCCACTGTAAAGACATTATACGTGAATATTCAAATGATATCATAATAATCTTCTTACAATATAAGAGGGGTGATGGTTTGGAGAAGAAAGACATCTTTAAAACGATACCCCATGCATGGCCCATGCTATCCTTTAGAGTTTAATTTTTTAGACATAACTTAAAACTGAATTAAGTTGCTATATCAAGTGCCTTCAATAAATGAGAAAATTTGCATCAGTATGAAAGCTTAAAATTAACTTATATTTAAAACATGTAAAGGAAAGCTTGATGTCATAAGATGCAAATCACATAGGCTGTTTACTGCAAATATCTCATGCAAGAATTTGTTAAACTCAAAGGCTGATTTTTTTTTGAGAAGAAAATACAACTAAATACAAGCATGAATCAATTTAAATAAAATTACATGTCTTGACTCCTGCTTTTTTGGTTTGTTGACAATGTGTAGCAAACAAGGCTTATGCTTTAAAAAAGTGAGTACAGCCTTTGTAGGACAAAAGTCAGCCTCGGTGTTTAACCTGGCTCTCACCTGGAATGACTGATATTGTTTTCAAAGCTCGGAGAACTCTGAATGTTCTCAACGCTGAGACATTGCCCAGGTCCACAAACTCTGTCACATATCTGTAATAGGGGAGTTCACACACAAACACAATGACAGCACACAAATAACAGTTGGAGATACGAGGGGCCTAACACCTTACACCAACTACTTCTTACCTGGAATTACAGAAATAGTTTTCAAAGCTCTCAATACTCTGAAAGTTCGAAGAGCTGAAACATTGCCTAGGTTTACAAATTCTGTTACATACCTGTAGGATTAAATCACAATTACTCAGAATTGAGGCAGATTTTATTCTGTTTGCTTGGGTCTTTGAGCAAGACCTTTTCACCGTTCACTGTATTTTGCCTGTGTTATAAAAATGCTTCTGGCCATAAAATTAAATTAATTTTTATAATAATAAACCACATTGACTTGATGTTTGAAAGCTAATCTGGTCAGCTATCAGCAGGAAGTCAAAAGGATTCCTTTAATTCTGGTATGCAGAAAGGAGACAGGATATGAACAGTTCAGGGTGATGGCATTCACAATCCTAATGGGCTGGCACACCATGCTGGCCTCTGCAGCACATGCTTGGCTAGAAATACTAAAATGTGTAAAAGAGGTAGAAGAAACATATTGCAACTGCAGGAAGTCCAGGCTCCAAATACTCTGGCTGACAAGATACGAGGCACTTTTTAGTCACTAATCTCATGCTACCAGAAAGAATTTTTATTTAAAAAAACAAGTAGAAGACTTACGCAAATGTGATGACAGTGAAATCTAGCCAATTCCATGGGTCTCGGAGAAATGTAAAATCTTCTAAACAGAAGCCCCTTGCAAGAATTTTAATAAGTGATTCAAAGGTATAAATTCCAGTGAATGTGTATCTGAGGAAAATACGCAAGACAGAGTTTATAGATCATGTTATCTTTGCAATTGATGCTCTCTAGTTGTTTTATTCTCGTTTTCTTCACTTTAAGTGGCATAAGAAATAGTGACAGTTACATCCAACTTTAACACCTGCATAATTCATACCATAAGGAAAGAGGAATGAAATTAGGATTAAAAAACTGATAACCTATAGCTTAAATTCAACTTCTATAATCTATACAATAAGACACATGCAAAATTCCCAGTTACTACAGTGGTGCATGTTTATGTCCAGTCTGAATCCATGTTATAACAAAACACACAGATGGATTACATTAGGATTTTAGAAGTTTCTTTCAGTTAAAAATTCCTTTCTTCAATATTATTTTTATGCTGAAATGTTGCTTATTACCAAGAGCTGGCGAGTGCCAACCCTCATCAGTCCTCATTCCTCTGTAACTGTGTTACAGAGCAGGAATATCCAGTACTTCTCCTCCAGCAAGACAGATGTAGTACTGGAATCAAACAAGTGCAAGAACAACCAAAAATATTTATGAATGCCAATAAAATTCAGGTACTCATTTTGACTAAAAAATGTAGTTGAAATGTAAATTGAAAAAAATATGTAATTCTGGCATTTTGAGTAATTTCATCTTCTGTGTCCAAGTGATGTCATCCTGAAACTTAGTTTTATTTATATCTTTAATGAAAAGGAATTCAAATTAAACTGCTTGAAAAGCTTACTCTAACTGAGCCAACCTGAAAACAGTTTTCCAATACAAAAGTTTTCAGTTCAATTACTAAAGAATTTATTTCCTGCAGAACTTTACTCCACGTATGAGGACATGCATGGTAACTCCAAATGGCACAATACAGAGACATGAAGAAATATCAAAGCAACCAATCTTTATCATAAATACTTATGACATGCTAGATATCCTGAATACATATGTATTCACACTGAACTCAAAATGAGAATGTCTTTGTTGACCTTAATAGCCCTATGATTTCACTTTTGGTTATTGAAGATTGAACAGACATGTATCAGCCCAAGCAGTAAGAAATGAAGAAGCAGCAGAAAGGAAGCCCCAAGAACAGTTTCACACTGCGGCCTGCAGCCTTGGAACTGTCATTGTGTATTGGCACCTCGCAGCTGACATCATACTGGACCAATTAGCCAAGCTGACATCATATCACACCGATGATTAGCTAACCATTTCAATACTTTTTTATAGCTTATTTTGCAAACAAGTTTTACATTGTTACATTGATTTTGGTAAGAGAAAGCTGCACTGTGATGAACACAGCCATCCATAAGATGGTCCCTTTATCAGTAATGGTTATTTCAATAGAGATGAAAGAGTGCATTTCCCTGCGTTCTTGCACAGATGTGACATAGGACGCAGTCAAAAATATTTATAATCCACTTTTTCTGTATGATCATAAGGATAGCTTTTCTTACGTTTCCCATCTAGCACTGCAAACAGAGGAAGGACATTAAAGAACTTATCATGAGACACTTATACGTATTTAATGTTACAGCAAACTAGCATCAGAATAGCTGTTGCAAGGATATCCCAATAAGGTAGCTGCTGCCAGTGGAAGCCATCCTCATTTAAAGTAATTTACAGTAGTTTATTTCTGATTACTGGATATTATTCAGAGAAAATCCATTTAACTTACTCTACATTCTTTGTCCAGTCTGGAGGGTTACTCATGGTCATAAATACGCAGTTGGTCAAAATAGTGCACATGATAAGCATGCTGAATAATGTAGGCCAAGAGTTAAGGAATGTAAGCCAGGAAATATCATAAAAAGAGTATCAAATAACACACTGCTTTGGTAGACTTTCACTATCAGGAGCCATCTATCCCTTCACTGCTCTTTTAATAGCCAGGGAAAAGCCTTGAATATGTTAAAGCTTTCCTTCACTGCTTTATAGCTAGAAGAGAACAATCATACACTAAAAATTAAAAAATCTGAAAGACATTTTAAAAAGAGCCCCAACTCTAAATTATTTTTTCTTATTGAATAAAAATGTCAACATTTGAAGTATTAGCTTCTAATTCCATGGAATAACATAAAAAGTATTTCTTTTAGATGATCTAGACAAATCTGATCTGCTTCATGCATACAGAGCAATGAAAAATACATTTTCTTCACTTTTATGTTTTACCATAAAATAAGGCATGTATCAATATTTTTGCTTATCATGATGATACACTGGAAGCTAGCTGCCAGATAGTAGGAGAGAACATAGGGAACTCTTAGCAAGAAAAGTATTTTATTGCTGTTTGTTTTATATATGACTTTTGTAATATAAATGCTGTTGGGAGGGGAAGGCGCATGTGATTCTCAAAAAAAGAAATCCAAATAGAATTCTGGAACAGGTCCAAGTCATAAATAATTTCATTTAGTTGAACAGAACCGCTCTAAATCTACAACATTTTACTCTCAGAACTGCTGACATTCTTCTAAGGTACAAAAATACAACGACCAAAATGAAAACCACGCAGATGAACCACAAAACGTCCACATGATGGCACCAACACCTAAAGCTACAGAAAGGACAAAGCTCGATCGAGTTTGAGAACAGCTGCAGGTTCATGTGGTGCTCCTAAACAGAAATCCAAACATAATGGGATGAGAAGTACTGTGAGGTTCCCCTTGTGAACTTTTCTCTGCAGGTTTACATTAATTAAAAAAAACCTTCAAGTGATGATAAATACCTCTGCCTTCTGAACTGTCAAAAACATGTGGCACTACATTCAACAGTTCTTTGGATTTTCATTTGTGCAATGAATATATTTTAAATCCTTTACTGAGCAACTAGCTTCTCTTTATGTAATTCATATATGAACAGAGCAAAAGAGAAAGGAATACACTTTTAAAAATATAAAAAACCATGCTACAAGTGTTTCACCAGCCTGTACTTTGCATAGGTTTTCAAAATCCTTTTTGATGAAATGTCTTCTTAGAGTTGCAAATCCACACTACACTTTCATTAGTGGAAAAATAACTATAATATACCTTACCATAAATTTAAACAACGTGTTTAAGCATTCCGACTTTGCTGACTAGGTCTTCACCGATACCTCAGTCCCACAATCTTCTATTATTCCACATAACTCAGTAACGCTCCAGAATATGGTAAAGAGTGTCATATATTTGAAAAATAATTATATGTAGTGGCATCTGTAGCGGCATCTGTAGCAAGCCAATTGAAAACAGGCTATGTAGTATCATGATCATTTTGGAAGTCATTCATAGGCTAGCCATTGAAAACAACATCCAACACATACCAACTATTGTAATATCAGTCTTCCAGTATACCAAAGACTGAAAAAAATCCTCTCAAGGTTTAGTCTACATAATCTTAGGATCCCTATATGCAATGCTAACACAAAACTACTTCTGTTGTGCTTATGTTAGACTTCTGTAAATACAAGTGTGCAAACATTTGTATTTGTTCCTTAAGTAAGCTGACTTTCTGAAGTCAATGCCCTCATTGCTCATATTGGTATTTGGGATCAGACCAGTGGGATGCCTACTATAGTCAGCTATTAAAACACTGAAAAAGACAAATAATAGTTAAGTAATTATAATAATTTATCTTTTCAAATCTCTACCTGCAATGTGGAAATCTCATGACCTGCTTGAAGACTGAAATGAAAACATCAGTAGGCTTATGAGTGTATAAAGCAATAATGATCAAGAAATAAAACAGACAGGTGAGATACATACAGGACTAAGAATGCATAATAAAACAAGAAACCTAAGCTGTTTTAGGAATCTATCTTTCTGCAAGTGTTATCTGAATCAGAAAATGAAAAGAAATAATGAAACTGTAGTTTCACTAAATATTCATGCAAGCACAGGCCTGGGATCAAAGATTTGATTTTAATACACAGTGTCAGTGAAGAACTGAAAGTAGTCTGAGCAACATATCTGCAGTTTATGAAAAATGTGGAGGAGGGGAAAAGATGAAAAAAAGATGTGATGATCACAGAAAAAAATAAGAGGGAAGGAAAAATTATGTGGGGGAAGAAAGAAGACACAGAAATTGTAAAGGATGGTTGTCTGGCTTCTGGTATTACTATATTAGGATCCAGCCATGAACGGAAATGTAAAAGGAGAATGAGAAAAAGAACAGAAAACAGAAATAGTAGAGAGAAGAGGGACAAAGCACTACAGATCATATTGATCCTGGGACATGTGCCAGAGAATTATTTAAATACTAAGTAACATCTCATTCATTACTGTTTTAAACTAACCACTGGAAAAGGATATGAATGTACCAAAATCTTAATAGCTATTTTTCTAAGAGGATTGAAAGGAGTTAACATGTACAGGGCAGAGGTGGCACTGAATCGGAATATTGCCTTCCCTTTATTCAATACTATAAAAGTCTGGAAAAAGAAAAAGAGAATGAAAAATAACATTTAGAAGATACCAAGTTAAAAACCCTGAATCATTTTCATTTCCTCATTAATCATATCTGGTCAATATGCTCTTCTTGCATTGACATAATCCCCTTGTCCAGTTCACACATTGTAGAGTCCAGCCAAATTACTATAAATACAATTAAATGAACACTTAAATACATCTATTTAAAAATCATAAGTAATCCTGATATTGCTAGCTAGTAAACAGATACAAGTATAAAAGTAATGTAGGTAATATTTGAAGAATTAGTACAGTTTTTGTACGGTATAATATATACAATGAGGTGTGTAACTGTAATCAAAATGAGAGCCATTAAAACTTCAATCCCTAAATCAAATAGCAACCATAAATTATCACATCAAAGTACTAAGACAAAAGTACCTCAAAGTGATCTAAATTTCAAGTGATCATGAAAATATGGAAATTAAGAGTGTTCAATAACCAGTTTTTGAACATAACACTAGTGCACTCAATTTTTGCCATATTCTGAGAGTAATGTATTACTCGCCTTTTCGACTATTACTTGTGATAGTTCTGTACCTGCAAAACTATTTTCCTTGTCATACTTTACTTTCACCTAATACAGAATTCACCCTATTCACTGTATACCTGTATTTTCACTGTCTCTCCACAGTTTCAGCAATAACTCATGTATATTACCGACATTTAAAAAAGCATTTCTAAATGTAACAGTGTTCTTAAAATCCAGGAAATAAAGAATAAAGCCTTTAAGGTTTTTTTTTTTCAATTATTTTGATTGCCACATATCTGGGGAAAGTCCTATCTATTTCCATCATCTCTTCTTTCTACACACGGATGAAAGTTTATGCTTTTTGAAAGGAAGTGGATCTAGATAGCATTGTGGCAGTCCTAGGAAGCCCAAAGGGCACATAAGGCATGCAGACCTGGAATACTACCAGTAGCCATGATCTGCCTCAACTGGAATCAGAGGGCAGCATTTGTCAAGATTATGCTCTATTTTCTGAGCAGGTGTGTCAAATAGAGCAGCTGAAAACACAACGCCTCTGCCTGCCTGAAATAATAAATTATAAAGGATAAAAATTATATAAATTATAAAAATCAGTGCTTCCAAACTTAACATATTTCCATTCTCCCATATTTAGTGATTCTCAAGCTGCACTTTGATCCTTTATTGTACAGGAGTCTGTAACATGTTCTTTACTACCATCATTTTTCAACTCTCTTACTATTATTCCTGCAGTCCATGAAAACAGGACCTCTAATAATCAGTTCTTACGTTTTCTATTCCCTTTACTCTGATGAAACCTCTGATGAAGTATCATTTGTGTTACGCTGACTCATCAAGTTATGCTAAAAAATGAAAATGGAGCCTGACCCAAACAATGATGTTCAAAAATATGCGAAGAACACTAAGAAAAATAATAGGAGAAATTATGATTGAAACATACAGATTGAAGTCTTTGCTTCTCCTATTGGAAACCACTATGCTTTTGGAAAAGATCACGACAACTGCTACGCATCTCTCAATCAGGAACAAGCAATTCAGCATGATTTTACTTCACATCCACACTTAATTGCAGAATTACGCTTCTAGTTTCCAAAACATGACAATACATGCTCTAACTTTTGGATTTCTGGCACTGAATTTAGATTTTTACTACTACAGAATGCGGAAATAATTAAAGAAAGGAATCAGTACTTTGACCCAAATTCTATTTGCCTTCCAGACTTCAACAGGGTAAATCATTTGAATAAAGGGAGCAAACATGATATTTAACTGAAAACCTTGCTTTCAAATTTAGCTCATGATTCTCCATACATAAACTGAGTTTTAGAAATACTTCAATGAATACTTAAGGCACAACTAATTTTTTTGAGCTGTTCTGCTTAGTTCCTCATGGTATGCCTATATTGCTATTGTTTCAACATATTACTGATGAGGCATACCCCTAATTCCTGCCGGAAATATCTTCATTTGCATTTTTCTCTTAGTTTGAATTTGACTCATAACTTTTCTTGGGGTTTTTCTTCATTTTTCTTTGAAGCAGTTTCTTCACTTTCATGGGTTTTGTTTTTTAATTCACTTGTTTTTGTTAGCTAGCTAGTTTCCATAGGAAAGAAAAGAAAGCAGGAGAAAAAAAAATTATGAAAACCGAAAAAAAAAGTATTTCTTCTTTACTAGCAGAATAATGAAAGTGCAATACATTTGATGCCAAAATCAAAGGGACTGAAAATCTGGAGGAAACCCAAGGCCATCTGGACACTAGTCTAAAGTTCAACACTTCAGTGCTGGCCACAGCAGTAATTGTTACTTTAAATCAAAGCTAATATGTGGATTTTTTTTTTTTTAATTAACATCTCTATAAAAATATTTTTTTCAATTATGTAACATTCTGTCAACACTCCAAGTGCAATTGCTACCTCCTCTTTATTTATGTCCCTCTTTTAAACACCTCCTCTTCGAAAACAATCATAGAAAAAATTAAAACTGGATAAGAAATTTTTTTCACCCAGACTAAGTTGGATATTTGATGCCTCTACAGAGGTAAATATGGATGAGGATGATCATCATCATATCCTGAGAAATTACCTTTACATACTTCCCTATCCTTCCCAGTGACAAGAGAATGCAACCTGAACTTTCCACGACAGTGAAGAAATCTAGTAAGATGATGTCTAGCTACCTTTGATACGGGTTTCATATTGAAGACCTGCTCCTTTCACCATTACAATACAGCATTCAGTAGTTATTCTAAAGATAACTTCTGTGCTGCTACTTCAATTCTCCTGTGTGTAAACCACTGAAAGTTACAGGCTTTTATAAAATGCCAGGTTTATAAAAAAATAAAAATCTAAGTGCATCTCTACTGATGTATGAGGTCCCACAAACTTGCATTACTAATTTCTGTTCTTACAATGGAGATTTCTGCCAACCACATCAGGTGTAGGGGAAATTGTTATATGGAAGGGCTGGGTCAAAAATAACAGAAATACTATGTCATTGAAGGATTCTTTGTTATTTATTCTTCTTAAAGTCTAATAAAAATATACAACACACTCACTTTTTTATTGATATAATATGGGTCCAGGTCTTCCAAGGGCTCAGACACCATTCCTGGAGGTATGTCGCCGTAAATAAATGGCAGTGTCTTTCCTGCCTCCAAGTCACTGTTTGGCTTCGGGCCATCTTCATCATCATCATCTTTGCGTTCTTGTTTGGATTTTTTAGCTTTCTCTTCATTGATACGCTGTTCAATAGCTGCAAGTGATTCTCTTGTGAAATAGCGGAAGCTGTCGGGTCCTGGTGGTACCAGCACTGATTGTGCCATCTTTTCATCCTGCACCTCTTAATTACTGTTTAGCCTCTCTCATAAAAAAGTGCTAAAAATATAAAAACACAGAAAAAATTTAGAGCAACACAGCTACAAACAATGTAAAGCAATATACCATCACAGAATTTTGTGTGGGACATCTTGTTAAATTCAGTAATTATCATCCAAGAGGAGGCTGCTGTGAAATGAATTTTTAAATTTGTTTTTATTTCAAGACAAACCATTTTCCTTTGCAGCTTGCCTCTTAGAGTTGTCTCAGAGGTATCAATTCCTAAAACATTTAGTTTAAAATTCACTTAGTGCTTGCACCAATAGATTGCCAACTCTACAGGCTGATAAAAAAAGTCACATGCAATGCAATAACATCTTTTGCCTTTATCAAGGATAATGTTATTCATTCTAGTGAATAAAGCAGGAGATATTTTCCACTGCATTCAGTGTGAGGAATCAACAGTTCTGAAGCATTTGGTTCAGTGTTGAGGAGTGAGACTCCAGACAATGCAGCTCCTTATTATTCTGAAAGCTGCATCTTGGACCAATCCTCCCTCTAGCTATACGGACCAGAAATGACTCTTAGAATCCACTCTTGCCGTGTAAGGCCAGAAGGATCAGTTGAAAGCAATACAAGATGCTCCTTCTCTTCGAGTACAAATATGCTGCCTTTGCAGAGCTGCCAGCTCAGGAAACAAGGTTCAGGCATAAGCACCTGTATTCAGATCCCCTGCCTGGCAACACACTGTGCACTGGAAGAATTGCTGAATTAAACAAAAATTATTTTTAATCATTACATAGTGCACTTAGATCTTTCATGTCTGATATCATATCAATTGTATATATTTTTCACAAATTTCACTAGGAAGTGCAGGACCATCGCTTTTTAATGTTTCTGGGCAGTTCAGTTAAAAAGAACAAGTGGAAAATATTCCCAATGCAAATACTTTGATCTGAAATCACAAACAGTATCTCTGCTGTAGCCTACAAGAATTTTTCTCAGGAGTCCTTCTGAGTAAGCACATTAAAAATACAGCAAATGCAATAAAGTAACAAATTCTGAGTAAGACAATATACCCAGAAACAATTATTAAAATGATACAACAGCTTGAATACAATCAGTCTGATCCTATTTTACTCTCACTTAGCACACATACTCCAGCACAGCCGCAACAAATTCGTATTTTTGAAGGCTGCTAAATAAGCTGCAACATGATGCTTTCTCCTTCTTTTCAACCATATGCACACAGCCACTTCCTCCTACACAAACATCCACACACATCCCAACTCCTGCAGGTCTCCTGGTGAGCATGCTCTTCCACTGCAGGCAAATGCACCTGGTGCATTCTGTCATGAACGGTCTGTACCAAACTGCTGCTGGAAGCTGCACTGACTACTAGCAGCAGAAGGGTTCATTAGGAAAACGAAAGTGGTCCTGCAGCAGAATCCTGTCAGATTTTATTTTTAATCACAGAAGGAAAAAAAAAAAAAAAAAAGAAAGAAAAAAGAAAAGCATAATTCTGTTTTAATACTGCAGGAAACAATTAAAAATTCATTACCAGTGAAGAATCTTGCACTTATGTGGGTTTGGAATGGCACCAGGGAAGACTGCAGCTAAAATTCCATCATGTCTTTTCCTTTTTTTTTTTTTTTTTTAAATTCTCCTTTTACAGACCACACCTAACTTCCTGCTGAAGGATCCTGGTTCTTGAAGTAAAATCTGGCACTTCCTGTGTGAGTCTACTAAGTGCTGTAACTCTTTTTGCCAGTAGATGGTACTGATATATACCCATAAATTCTTCTCAGAAATGGTAAAGAATTTGCATGCTTGAACACTTGCTTAAACTGAGACACTTGGACTAAAATACACGATTTTATATAAGCAGTCAAGTCTCAAGATTCTCAAAAATTATTTTGAATACATAGCAGCTACTGCTGATGTGACCACAGCTCTTAAAACTGTGAAGGTGAGATAGAAACAAAGTAGAAAGGATAGAAAAGAAAGAGAAATCAAAAAATGGAGGTTACACAGGCAGAATACAACCAAAGCAATTGCTGAAACTGTATTATCAGCAGTCTGGATTATTTTAAGCTATAGATTGTGTAAATATTCTAAAATAAATGTATACAGTATGTTCAATGTGCATTGTTTCTAAATGAGGATAAGCCAGCAATGGGAGGGAAGGAGGGCACTTTTGAGTCTTCATTGCAGTGTCGAGTTCCTGTGCAGAAATCATCTATTCTTGTGCCCTGCTGCAGCAGGTGGTTGGGAGCACTGTAAGCCCCTCTCTGTGGCAAATCAGTAGTACACCCCCTTCAGGCACCACTCCACTGAAATGCCATCCTACTTTTTTCCACTCTTCTGCTTGTTTTGTATATTCCATGCTTACTGATATTCGTACTTTTTCTCCTGTTGCACCAATAAAACTTTTTTACCTCTCTCCTACCTCACCATCTATCTTCTGCCCTTCCCTCCTTCTTTTATATGTACACAAGTCTCTTCCAAACTTTTCAACCAAGACACATTGTTGTATCTACACATTCAGATCTTCTGGCAGTCCTTCACTCTCTGCCGTCTCCTTTTCTTCAGCCATGAAGAGGACAAAAAAAAAAAAGGTGTGGAAAGTAATAAAAAGCAAAAGGTCAGTCTAAAGTGAGAGATGTTGCAGAAGGAATGAATAGAGTAGCTGAAGAAATGTCACTGTGGCTTTGAAAAACAGACAATGGAGAGGGAAATACTGATAGTTTGTTCCTTTTGTAATTGTGATGAGAGAATGAAGAGTTTGACTTGGTCAAAATAAGGTTTTTGAAATTTTCAACAACTAAGAAAAAATGTGTCAAATGAAAACTGTAACTGAACCACACCAGAAGTATTGATTTGGTTTTGATTTATTTAAATATTACACAATATTTTAAAATAATGTTAACAGCCTTTTTAGAAAAGTGTTTCTTTCGAAAGGGTTTTCCATTTTCACAGATGATTCAAAGAAATCAACAAAATGTTTACAAATAACTCCATGTAACCAATTTTTTTGGTTAAGAAGCTTTGGATGAAAATTTCTGGCTGGCTCTAATTAGGACTACTTTTTTGGGGGGGGCTGTTCTGAAGTCTCGAAATAAGAGGATTGTGAGACAACACAGATCCACAGGAGGAGCAGAGGAGCTTCTATCTACAAAAGCACTTTGATTATTTATTTGTATGGATAGGCAACTGCTTATGTATGAAAGTTACAGTAAATCAAGTACCTCAAAAGCTGGGCTAATTCACACGGAAAAGGAGCTTCATTCTTCCATTAGTAGTATATTAAGTTACAGCATCTGATTATTTGTTTCTTATCGTAAGGGTCTGAAATTACCAGAAATCTCAATTTTATTTCCACTATACAATCTATATGCGTAGTGTTAGGAAGGACAGTGAAAAGAGAAGATAAAAAGGAAATAGCCAGGGGACAATGTATCCCATTGCCTTAGGGGCTTGGGTCTACAGTCTTACTAGGCTGTAAGGAAAAATGAACAAGTATTTGAGCGAGACAGACTAGACAGGAAATGCAATATCATCTTTGCAGTCTAAAAGAGAAATATATATACTTCTAAAGAGGAGGCAACAGTAATACACCTAGAGAAGCTTGTAACAATCCTTAAAATACATTAAAATATTTAGATACTACACAGAGCTATAGTAAAAGTAACAGAATTATTAGAGATAGAAAGGGAAAATTAATAAATTGAATAGAAAATATCAATCAAAACTCAATCCAACATAGCCTATATTTAAGAACTATTGTGTGAACACGGTCAAAATTTACCTAAAAAACAAAATACGAATGGCAATTCTGCTAATAAGTCACTTCCAACTGCTGTCTAGCTTCCCACCTACAGCCATGGGCACATTTTATGAACAATTTTATCACTAATGGTATTCATCTTCCCTCTATTGTGGCATGTGCGAAGGCTTGAATTGGACATTGTCCTTTAATCATCTGGTGAAACACATGGCCCATAGAAAGGGCAGAGATGAAGAAGTGTTCAGTGTCGTATGTAAAGAAATTCTACATGAGGGTGAATGATTTTGGACAGGACAGAGCCAAGAGAAATCTCCAAATCTTTTCCTGACATCCTAGGAGCCCTCAGCTATAGACAATCCTGATTAATAAAATCAGAAGGAAAATAGATTACCAGTTTCTCCTCAGAAATCTGCAAAAACTAATTGTCTTTGTTCAAAGGCAAAGCAAAGCATTAAAATGCACAACTGGCAAGTTGCCATCATTCTCTGGTTCTGTGATCGTTTCACTCTCCAGCTGTGTGTCCCTGTACTACATTAGATTGTCCCTAAGTGCATGACTTTTCATTTATAGTTCTGAGCTTCATCTCGTTCCAGTAACACCAGTCATCAAGCTCATCTAGTCCTTTCTGTATAATAGCTTGCTCAGTCTTTGACAATGCCTTCCAACTTTATGATAGGAGAAAATTACATTGGCATATTTCCACTTCTTTGCTGAAACAATAAATTAAACAAAATCTATCCCAAAATTATAACAGTGGCAAGCAACTTTGACCAAAGCGTAGGTTACTGTGATACTTGCTGTAGTTTGCAAAATATGTTAATACTACTCTAAGAACCTTAATCTTAAAAAAAACCCCATTATGTTTTTGCTCTAAAATGAAATAGTATTTTAATTGAAACAGCAAAAGAGATCTAAGTGGAGCTTTTTCTTCTTGTAAATAGTATCCATTTAATCAAATTCATTGAATATAAAAAATTCCTGTCACCTCTTCCCCCCGTGCTACTTAAAATACTTACTATGCTACTAAATTTTTCATGGTGATCTAGGTGACTGAAAAACATGATTGCTAGCTTTGAGAAACTGGGAGGGCTACAAGTAAACAGGAGAATAGTATTAGAATTTAAAATGTCCTGACAAACAACAAAATGGACTCAAAAAGGGACGCAATTCAAGATATATAAGTTCTACATTTTATACTTAGACAAGAATAAGTAACTGAAAAATTAAAGGATAAGGAAAAACCCCACCAATAGATCTGCAGGAAAAGATCTAGAGTACTTATTACACCACAAACCAAACATGAGTGAAAACTGTCAGTCTTATAAGAAAAAAAAAAGCAAGTACTTGGATTTATAAACTTGTTAACTGATCTACTCTTCAAGTTGGAGCAGTATGTTCAATCTGCATATTATATTTCAAAAAAATATGGAAATAATTCAGAACACAGAAATAAAACATCCAAGGAAACGTAGGATCCAAGAGATCCTATATTTGAAAGCTTCCAAGGAAATGTAGGATTTGAGCTCTTTCTATCTTAATTTTACATTGAAAAGATTGATTGAAAACAGAGTGACTGTCTTTATATGTCCAAAAAGCTCTTCCAAGGAAGCAAAGGAATTTTCTTTTTACCTAGCATACAGATAAGTTGTGGGTTAAACTGCAGCAAGAGGGTTTCTTAGGAAAACCTTTTACCAGTGAAAAAAAGAGAATTAACAGAGTAGACACATGACAATCTTTCAAAGATTTTAAGAAATGCTAGAACTTGGAAGAAAAAGATCAGTGGTGAGTGTGAGTTTTGTAGCAAAACTGATTAGGATGAGAATCAAGAAACTTGTAAGAGGCCTTCACTGTTTTAGGGTCTTAGTAAGTGTAGGTTTCTCTTTTTTTGTGCTCATCTGTTATGCTTCTCCCCAGGCCTCAAGGGAGTAAGAGCTTATTGTTTATATACCAGAGAAGCAGAAAAAAAGAGGGTTTGATTTCAATCACTGTGGGCTGAGAAAGTCCTTGAAGAGTCGGTGGGGCTGCAGGATAGAAAAAAATTACATCCCATGCAAGAAATCCTAAGGTTTTCTTTACAGAGAAAGGCACAAGAGTGCCTAAGGAAGCATTGGTGTGGAATAGGAGAGATCTGTCCCCAGTTTCTCTTTACTCACATCTCTCTCCTTCCAGTGCCTTCCTTTTCCCCTAGCCTGACAAAAGGGAATTAAAACAATTAAGTTCAGAAAAGCTATATTAATCCATTCTCTCGCTTGCATCTCACATGACAGTTATTTTCATACATGGGTAAAATAAATGCTGGAAATACCCTGTTCTGTCTCACAGGGCTGTAGCCCTTCTGGATCTGTCAGCACACCATGGAACTGCATCAAAGATTGTATAACATGGGATTGCCCTGTTGGAAGGTGGAAGGCTTAGAGCTGGTGCAGTACTTCTGCTAAGATTTACGTTTTCACTCTTCCACTGCTGAAATTAGACAGCAAATAAGCATCAGTTTTCCTGTGCTTGAGGTTTGTGTGTTTCATACAATGCTACACTGTCTGTTCAGAGCTGAGACAGAGGTCCCTTTATCCAATATCAATGTACTGAACTGTGCACTTTGAACAGTAGGTGTTCCTGCAAAACAAATCTCTCCAAAAGGCTCTTAGAAGAGCTATATAAAAATACAGCTTCCTACACATTTTCCAACATTTTAGATGGATGTATAACTAGCAAGTCACCTTTGAAAATGCAGTTACTTGAAACCTTAAGCCAGTATGAGATAGTGCTGTCAGAAAGGACAGCTGCATTTTCCACCCACTCTTACCCTACTCATTTCCCACTGTGTTGGCCTGAGCATTTCTGCACCTCTGCATTTTAGCCAGATCAGCTCACTGGTCTGGCTGAAAACTGTAAATAAATGGCCAGATTTCAGACAGATCAAAGAGTTGATCCATCACACTTCAGAAAAGAAATTAGGAGTCTTAAGATGTCCTCCTACTTTAGAGAGCAAAGGACTAGCTGACTACCTTCAGTGTCTTCCAAATTTGAGTGCCTCACCTAAGTGCAAGATCAAAAGGCTTAAGGCACCAGAGTATGAACAAATGGATCTCCAGAGCCTGAACAACGGAGCAGAACATGGCTCTAACAATGGTAGCCAACAAATATCAGCACAAATCCCGTGCCTGGTGTAGAACCCAATATAACCAGAATTAAAAGGCAAAAAGGGTTATTAAAATGCCTAAATGCTAGCAAATCTAAGGATCAGTTACAGCAGCCTCAGGATTGCTCTTCCAAGATAAGCAGGTGACCAGGATTGATTCCTGTTGAATTTTCCTTTCAACATGGACATCAGGACAGTGTTTTAAGAAAAATGTGCAGCAAGGATCATACAATGTAAAAACAGATATACAAAGATCAGTACTGGGAAAGTTTGGGGTCTTTCAAATCAATTTTCTTACTCTCTTTAAAATTTATTTCAGGAAACTACCCATAGGTCTCTGGCAAGATGTACTCCAAAGAAGTATGAAAAACACATTGGTAGAAATCAGTTAATTGTTATCTTTACTTACTGTTAACCAATAACTGGAAATGACTTGCATTTGTTAAAATTAATCCGTTTTCCTCTTCTATCAGAAATTGTCCTTTGAACAATTGCTGATTTTCAATCAAATGTCAGTGCCCGAATAAAAAAGCTACTTGTCTTTCCAGATAAGAGGCCCTTAAATCCTACTTTCTAGTATGAGACAATTTGGATTTTTCACTTGATGAAAATACCATTCTTAACTTTTTTATTTAATACAGTGAGATAAACTTTCTGCCAGACTTTAATGAGCTCCTCCAGTGCTCCTTGACCATAGGAAAAAACAAAGGCTGATTTACACCCAAGAAAGATTCAAAACAACAGTTCAAGTTTCCCTTGACAAAAAGACAAGTAGTCTCCAAATCAAACAGCAATGTGGGAAGACAATGCAAGAGTATTCACCAAATCTCTAATGAAGCTGATTAAGTGATTACAGCCTTTCAGCTATCTAGCTGCAGTGGGCTCTTATTCAAATCAATCTTTGCCCTGATACCCATCGTGAGAAACTATCCCCACAAGTAGAGTCTTGTGTGTCAGGCTAGAGACATATCCATTTTTAGTGTGTTTGTGTGGGGAGAATGAAGATACAATTCAAAGATGTAATGATAACAGAAGTGCCATATGTATGGGATGAGCTAGATATTTCCAGATGCCTGGAGAATGTGCTGACTACTTATGCTGTTAATAAAACATGCTGCGATTTCTTTCCTGACAAACCAGAATTCAGACTTTAGCATTCCCAGTATGGGCATTATGTAAAGATGTTTAGAATGAAATCTCCAATTAATCTTAACTACAGCATGGCTACAGAAAATTCAAATATAATTTATATCCTTCTGGATACAAGGCACCAGGTAAAGGGGAGATTCTAACATCCCCCTAACATCTGTCTAGAAGTTTTGGATGAACAAAATATATCACGGTTCTGAACCTACTGACAGGCGACTGTGGGAAATACTCTGTGATTCCACTTTTATAGCCTCTTACTGTCTTCTGTTGCAAATACAACCTGTGAACAAGACTGTGCCTTTCCAGCTATCGCTTACGTAAGCCCAGGTCAGGCTCCGACAGCGAAGCCGACAGTGAAGCTCCCCTCGAGCCAGGGACAAAGGGCCACAGACCGAGCCCTCCACCTCCATGAACTGCTGCGAGCAACTTCCACTTCCACACAAAACACTTCCACCCGCTCCTTGTAACCTGGCAGCGCCAACAGGCCGACACCGCCGGCGCTGCGGCGAGCCGGGGAAAGCAGCAAGAAGAAGGCAGGGGGAGCGAGGCAGGGGGAGCAGGGCGGAGCCCGCCGGGCGCCACCGCCCAGCGCGCCCCGCCGGCGGGCGCCGCAGGTGCGGCAGCCGAGCCGCCGCCCTGAGCCTCGGCACCCCCCGTTGCCACGGCGAGGGAAGACGGGCAGCCGGGTGTCGCTGGAAGCGACAGCCCCCGGTGAAAAGGCGGCTGGGGAGGCGGCCGGGGAGCTGCCGGGCTCCGCAATGGCGCGGCGCCCAGGGGAGGTTGCCAAGCAACCGGTCCGGCGGCTGCGGCACCGCGCTGCGCAGGGGGAGCGCCGCCGCCCGCGGGCTGCGGAGACTCCCGCAAAGCCTCCTCTGACACACGGCCTGTTCCAGAGGGAGAGCTGCCCCTGGCAGCTTCAGCCGGGCCCGGTCACACGGGAGAAGCAGGAGGGCGGGAAGGAGCAGGTGTTCAGGGCAGATAACGGCAGGAGAGGCAGACGTGCAGGGGGGCTGCTGTGGGGAACCCGCCCTTCCTCTAGAGCCACCGGTGAGGGACAGCGGAGCACCGCCGGACGAGGTCCCCCCCTGCTGTCCCAAGAGCTGAACTGAGCAGCGATGGAGCCGAATTCGGTTTACCACCAGGGCGGGAAGAAAGTGGGGGATCACCATCCCTCGTTCAGTTAAATTTGTGTACCGTCTGTATTGGATACAGAGAGTCGGCCATGCTGCCTACTGCCTGCAGCCAGCCAATTCCCCTGCTCCGGGTGGGCGGGTGTGTTATGGGGCTTTTTTAAATAGGAAACGGTGACTGTAAAACCATAGAAACGGACCTGGGGAGTGGGGTGCTGGGACAGTTTTTACATCATCTCCACTCATTTCAAGCTGTTAGTATATTTTTGATAAAAAATTAGCCTCATCCACTACATGCCAAAACGCCTGAGTTTTGACTTGGTATATGTGAGAGGACATGAAGAAGTACATGTCCAATTTGTAACTTTGCAAAATAAACAAAGAGAATCTGGATCTAAACGGAGGATTTTCTAAATAGGCTTGTAATTGCAAAGATAGCTGACTAGTAACAAACAACTGCCTCTTGAGAAACTTCCAAACCCAAAACACAATAGGCATGGAAAGTGCGAGGACCATCCCACATGGGGGAAACAAATATCTCCATGGATAACAGATGAGAATTTCCCCCACGGGAACTGTACTGACACTGACAGGCTCCCTGCAGCTGCACAGCACCAGCTGCCAAGGGGATCCTGCAGGAGTTAATGCAGCTTGAAAGAAGCATTAACTCCCTGGATATCTATCAGCCTTCAAGGGCAGGATGCCACAAAATGTTTCCTCATAAGCACTACTCATGCCCCTACTATGGAGCTGCACCTGGAAACATTTCAGGGCCTCTAAAGGAGAGGGGAATCACACACACACAAAAGCACAACTACAAAAAAAGCACAACTACACAGCACAACTTCCTTTCTCATGCACGGTCCCCACCAGATTCCCTTTGCCACTGGAATGGAAGAGTTGGCTTTGTTTCAGTAAAGTGCCACTTCAAATAAACCAGAAGCAAAGTGGCTTCAGTGATTCTGGAAATTAAGTCACAGACGAGGTCCCATATTTACTTTTAAATATTTTTTTTGTCTTATGATGGTTTATGGGTTAGCAGTTTTTACTATATCCTTAGGGACAGAGTGCAGATGGGTCCAAGCCAGGTACTAGTTACAGGTTGTCATGTCTCATGCTAATTGCAGGTGGGGCTGACAGTACCGTTTATTACTGAGATACTTGACCTTGACCTGTCCTGTTTTTCCTTTTTTTTTGTTCCCCCCTTGCTTGGTTATGCCAAACTTCAAGTGCTGGGGCTAAAACTTTCCATTTTTGCCTCAGACCAATTTTTGGAGGGAAGCGTTCAGCTCAAGCAACTATTTCCAAGAAAAAGTTACATTATATATATTTCCCCTTAAAATTTTATAGCTGCCAATTTTCAAAGCCTGAATAAGTCACATTCTGAATTTTGGACTTTTTCTTTTGGAATGGTATCTATAATACTTGCCTAGAGTTGAAAAATTTTGAAAAATTAGTTTGCATGCATTTGAAAGAACACCCCAGAGATTTAAAGTTGTGCATTACAAAGACAATGCATTTTTCTGTTACTATTTCATTGTCCATCTGAGGGGATTTTTGTGCAGCTGAGGTCTGTCTTTGTGGACTCTGCTGGCCCAGGAGTGGGAATGCTTTCATCTTTTTGTTCTAAATCATCCTGTATGTTGGTTATTAAAGAAACCAAACCAAAAACAAGAAAAAGCCATAAAAACCCAGAAGGAAATACAGAAGGGAAAAGGGGGCATTTAGGAAAAAAGGGTCAGGCTGAAGACCGGCAGCATAAGAAACCTCCAGGGAAATGATACGTGTAAGAACTGTCCTGCCTGGATAAAGCAACTCTCTCAAAGGTTGGCTACAGTAGTCCTTCAGGCTGGTTGGAGGGACATGAAAAAACTAAAGACTTGTAGATTATTATGATCAAGAAATTCATCTAGGTTGATCAGTTTGACCTCAAGGAGACCAGGCTGGGAAACAGTCAAGGAAAAGGGAAGCAGGGGAGCCAGTATAATGGGGCAAGGAGAGATAGGAGGAAAGCAAAAAAGCTTGGGATGAATGGGCAAGAGAGGGAATAAAAACCTGAGATAAGTGGACTGGAATTAATTGGAAGGATGGACAAAAAGATGTGAAAATGTGTTTATAAAGGAGTATAAAGGTGGCAAGGGCTCTGTGAAGTATGTGTAAACATGTATTCAATAACTCATTCATATGTGTAGTCGATATGGTCTCCCTAAAATAGTGTACAAACCACTCCAATAAAAGCACCTATTACTGTAGGAAGAAGGACTTGAAATGACAGCATAGAATTGAGATCTGCTTAATTTTGGTCCATTTTTCAGTAGTCACTGTAATGCAGTGTTCACTGTCTGATGTCGTATACAATATGGATGAGCTCTTAAAAGCAGTGAGATTTGTTTTGGAAGCGGCTTCCTTGATTCATTGGTGCTGCACAGGGATCAGGAGAAGTGACTAGTGGGAAGGGGAAAAAAAGGATGCTAACTATGTGGGCAAAAAGCACTGTCCTTTGTGCAAGGTCTGTATACTGTCTTGGAGGAACTGGGCATTGCCACAAGTAGGGTTTTGCCTTCTGTGGCATCACATGCCTGTATCTATTGGCATCTGCATCTAAGCCAATCTGAGCTCCTTTCATATTACTGGAGAAAAATAGGTCTTTTAAAAGGCAACTCTTCTGACCTGTTTCAGATATCTACCTTACGATGAGGCAAGCTGTGCCCTAGAAGTGCCTGTCTCTGGGACTGACTAGAAAGGGCGAGAGATGAGTACCTCAGTACTGCCTGATGGCAGGCAATTCACTCCAACTGCTGTTTTCACAGGTGGCTACAAATCATATGTGTGATTTCCTAGAATGTAAGACAGCCTTAATTCAGTGTTCCACAACTGAGTGCTTGATTCTGCCACTTACTAACATACTTTTAATGCAATTTTTAAAATGTGAAAGTATTTAGTAGATCCTTTACTTCCACACCTCCTTACTAAATATCAGCCACTTACTTTGCACCTATTACCATTGTTCTCATTTTGTGTTCTGAGAAGCAGAATCATGTGTGGTTTGAGAACAAGAATGACATATGAAAATATATGGGGTCTGCGTTCTGATAAACACTGACAGACACGGGGAGAATTGAATGTTCCTGTTGTAGTACTTAACAATATATATTAATTACTGTAATTTTAATAGTTATTATGAGTTCAAGTTCTGCCAACTGTCCAGAGCTTCACACTACAGGCATGTCTACAGCTGAGTAACTATGTATTTTAAATGAAGATGTCACCAGTGGGAGATACATAAGGCTGGATGTATATTCAAAACTTGGCAACCAAAAGGGAGAAATTAAACCAAACAGCATGAAATTAGATCCTATGATGAGTAATATGGTTGGTGATTTGTGCAGAACACAGCCAAATGGTTATATAGGATTTCCCAGATCATTGTACAGGAACTCTTAGAAAACTTTAGAGCTGCATCTTCCTCCCCTCAACGTCCCACACAAAGGAAGAGAGCAGATATCATCGCTACTCCCTGGTGACCTGACCAGCACATTTGTTTCTCTGGGTAATGAAAAGCTCAGTCAGATACATAACATTAGAAAGCATTAAACAAGTCTCTATTAAATTGAGAAGATTTTTTTTTTTTTTATCTGAAAGGAAACAGAGTAGTTAATTGGCCCACAATTAAATAGAAATGCCATTAAAAAAATCCTGAAAACAGTTTGCAGGCCCAATTCTGTTTGCTTTTTATAGTGTCCTAAAAACCTAACTGTCATATCAAGACATAAACCGAGAGTATTCTGAACACTATAAAAACATCTTTATGGATCAATTTATCCTGAGGGACAAAGTGCTTGTGGCTGACACATGTGCTTAAGTAAGAGCAGGAAGGTAGTATCACTATTCCATCAAGAAACTTGAAAGGCCTGAGGGAGCAATGCACATTCATAAGTGTAGGATGAGAGGAGATGGTTATGAGTGTTTATTCTGACATTCTGCACAGTGTGGATTATACCAGTCCCCTGATTTAAAATGAGTCTCAGCTGGAACACACCAAATTAATGAGAAAACCTTAGTAAGTTATCTTATGGCAAAGTATTATTGCAATAACATGGGTGCCTTGTTTCATACTTGGACATCACTTTCCTGGGTAGTGATGTTAAGAAAAAAAGAAGTGGCACAGAAGTATAGAAATGTGCCAGAAATGGAAAGCTGAATACTTACATCATGTATCTGCCCCAAACTAATTTTTTAGAGCTCCTGATTGTTTTCATAAGAGGAAGAAAACAATTAACAGCTCTAAAGTTCAGCCACTTTCTTTAAAAATGCAGATTCAGTTTCAAGGTAACATTAAAAAAAAAAAAAAAAGGAGGAGTGGAGGCTTGTTCATGATAGTATTTTACAACTATGGGGAAAAGAAGGATTGCTGAGGACAATCTACAAAATCCTAAGCTAAAACACAACTGCAGCCAATTGTAACTGGACTGTTTGGAACTGAAATTTGTTCAGTGGAGTTTCCATAATTTTTTTCTAGTTCGGAATAATTTCCTAAGTGTACAGGTTTTTATTATATACTCCATTTGCATTTATTGGTACGTGTGAATAAACAACAGAGCAGATATTAAAAACTTCCTCAGAAGAGTTTTTTCCTTTCCCGCTATGTTTGAGCCAGCAAAACAGGTTCTGATTAGAGGGAATACAGGAGCTCCCCAAAGAGTTCGTAGAAGCCTTCCTTGCTCACAGCATCACCTGCAACTTGGAGCGGTACCACAGCAAGGAGGTTTTCCCACTGGAGCTGTGCACACCACACTGCTTATTTCCATACAGAAACATGGATACACAAATCATATTTCCTTTATAATGTATTCTACTTTTTTCATATAAACTCAATTTACCTTTCTAAAATTTCTCTTTCCCCCACCCTACATTTGACTGCTTCTTGCCCATCAGTCCCTCTTCTCTAGATTCCCAGATGATATTTCCTCTTCTTATCACAATTCCAGAGCTGTTTCCCCATCCTCACAATATTTATACCATCTCACCAGCTCACTCCATTTCTGCATCATATCCTTCATCTTTCTCACTAAGGACAGATTATTTTCAGAATGTGTGAATCCATGAACTAATTTGGAAGTGAGGTCAATACTGAGAAAAGCTATATAATCCCTTTCCCAGCAGTGGAGAACGCTTCTCCAGAGTTCCCAGCCCCTGCCACTCCACAGAGCAAGATATCAGCATGAGTAATAACACCCAAGTGTCTCATACAACATTAAAGGTCATCATCATCATCATACTGTGAGGCTTATGTTCATTTTTTTTTCCCCTGAAGGATACTAGTGGAGTAAAGTACCAGATTTCTCTCTGTGAGAGTAACCTGCCTTTGGCTTGGCTTAGAGGGCCAAAGCTTTGCTTAGATCAAAAGATCATGTTATTCATAAAATCTTACGCTGGCAAAAGCACAAATATCTTTTTACAGTCACAAATGTTAAGTTCTGTGAAGCACTTTAAAATGTTAACTCTAACTGAAAATACCATAAAAAAAAATTGAAACAATAAGTCTTGATAATGTTTCTTACTATTGCATATGTTTAGCCAAACATAACTACAAAAGTAAACCTGTTTGCATGATGTAAAATGTTATTCTATTGAAAAGTAACTCTTATAAGTGTGGCCCAGTAACATTTACAGTCTATTTCTTTCTAATCAAATTGACTTCCTTAATAACTTTAAAGATTTCCATCTTCCCATTGCTTCTGAGAGTAAAATTCTGTGCTTTCCATTTCATCTATTAGTATTTTCCAGAAGCTAAAGGAAAGTAAAGCTCAACCTGCTCCCCAGTACTTTCAAAGCATATTTTCATTTCTTCACTAGGAGAACTTTTCAGTAGTATTATTGTGGTGCTTGGGAGGCTGTTTACTGTCAGCACTTTTGTGGTGCTTCTCATTTTATAAAATGGAAACCAGCCTCTGCACTGAAAAATCTAACCTGTGTGAATGCATTTGCACAAGGTGTTAGTGCAGCCATCACTGAAGTCTCAATCTGCAAACAATCGTGCAGTGTTTGCCCCATGTCTGCTTTCAGGTTAACACAACTACAGATGGAAGATTTTTTCATCCTGCCTGGTGTCAAGTACTTATCTTTTAGTTTCCATGGTTGCATTATTGACTTTCAGCAAAGAGAAAACACATGGAGCTCACACACTCTACAAATACACCTGTTAAACTCTTGGGATACGACCTTGCGTGCTGCAGTGCCAGTTAAAATACCTTTGCCAGAGCCTTCCAGGAGGGAAGACTTATCTAACAAAGCTTGCCTTGTAGCCCAAAAAGTAGGATTTTCCACTGGTTTGCCGTTGGTACAAATATTTACTAATGCACAAAATACAATGAGCATACTTAGATATAGGCTGTCAAATTTCAACTATCCTGGGCAGAGTTCTTGTTTCATTGTAGTATTTGTTTAGAAATTTGCCATACACTTGCCTATAAGCACATGGTTTGTTTAGATACTCAGGTGCTGGCACCTGTTTATGGAATTCATTTTTAAACAGCAAATTCAGATCCCAGTGTCTAGGCAAAGGACATTTGTTTCTAACCTTGCTCCATGCAGTTTATGATTAATTAAACTCCGACTGCTATTTTTCTTGAGATCACAGACTGTCAATTTTTTTTGCATGTATCTGTCTCCATTTTGTATACATGTATGGAATCCAGCTCCTACTATATCTGTTATCCTGCTGAGACAAATGGGTGAGTCTAGAACAGAGTGTATTGCTTTAGAGAACTTGAGTCAGACTCCTAATTTCAGAGTGAGTCATTTTTCATTTATCATCAAACAAAACTACATTGGGGTCAAATTCTGTGGAGGATTTTGCAGTTACACTGAGGATAGTGAGACATGGTGAAGATGGTATAGAAAAAAATAATGTATAATTAACACCCATTTAGATAGGAGGACTGTTTCTGCCCCACTCTGAAAGCCTGCTGGTAATTCAACTAAAGCAACACTCACCCTGCTGTGAGAAGATAATGACAGCAGTAGATGGGAAAATGTTGTAGCCTTAATTAAGTTAATTCAGTATCAGTGTCCAGAAAGCTATGGAGTCATAAGGTAGCAGGCCAAAATAATCAGGTAGGCTTGTACAGTTCCATACAGCACCAATGCTGCCTTTGAAACCAAAGTGCTAAGCTAAAGGCTGGCTGAACCTGCTGCCATCCTTCATTTTGCTGCAGTGTTGAATGGTACCCAATATTTTGGCTAGAGTGGGTCGTTTGACATCTGAATTACTCAAAAGCTGTACATTACAACTCCATTTAAGACCAGACGATCAGCACCATATGGCATAAAACCACGACAAGGCCACGTCAAAAGAACGCTTGCTGTATGTTTAAAACCTGGACGTTCATAATTTTTAAATACGTGCCCGCTCATGCTGTATGTTATCAGTTTGTGCAGGTGAGGTAGCTATGCCCCACATGGGGCAATCATTATCTTATTGAACATGAGCCTCTTGGTGTAGTTTGCATTTTTAATGGCATCAATGGCAACTACCTGTGAGGATCTCCAGAAAGATGGTGAGAACCAACTAGCATTAGCTAGAACGATTCATCTGGCCAAAATCAGCATGTTTAAGGGAAACCAAGCAAAGAATCAAGCAGCAAGTAGGATCACAATTACACAAAGCCTTAGAGAACTTACATAGAACAATTACTGAACTTCAGCTTGAGAGACATAAAAATAAGTTATTGCTGATATTTTGATTTTTAAATTTTTTCCATATAGTATGAACAACCTGACAGAGTTTTGTTTGCATAATAGTTTCCATCATGTGAATCTCCTAATAACGCATTCAGCATTGCCCAATAAAATTGTTGAGACTGGATTTATTTCTTTAATGGAACTATAAATGGTGAGATATTTCTTTCAATTGAATTAGAAAGAAAATATTAACCTTCAGATTCATATGTCCTTTCAGTTTGAATGCTTATAACAACAAAAACTTCACCATTAATAGAAAAAGTACATTTCTAGTCTGCTTATTGGAAAAAGTTTGAAAGTATTATTTTCCTAATCTACAAGTTTAAAAAATGATGGGCAAGAATGATGAATCTATGTTGCTGTGTTTTTTAATAGGAAGATTAAAAACTGGGTTTGTGTTTATTTAATAAGCAGGGTGGTAATAACTGCAGCATTAAAATGCATTTCCAGCCAGTTTTTACAATTTTTTTTTTGCTACAATCTATTTACTCTGGATTGTGTCAAGTAGGCTGCTCAGGCAGTATATGAGTTTGAATCTTGTTGCTCCTGTTTAAATTTATTGAAATCTGGCCATTCAACACTTCTCTAAAATAATTTCTAGATATGCTCAGAAAAAGCTTCTTAGCAGCTTGTAATAAATACTTAGAGAGCTGCCATATGTTGGCTGTGTTTCTACATTAGCAGCCCCTTCAGTGCAGTTAATACTGAGAGCTGCTGAGGCACTCAACACTGAAAGCAGGAGTGGAAGCAAAGCCCTTCTGCTGGTCCCAAAAGATTCAGAGGCAGAAAGAGGAAGCAGCCTAACTTCAGTTGGAGGTAGGGGTTGGAAAAGGAACAATAGTAGGTTCAGAGGCAAAAATTAGAGAAGTTGCAAACTTGGAATTTGAACTGAATAGCATGAATATAGTTACTCAGTGTTTCTTTAAATTGTCCTCTGTCAGCATTTTGGTCCCAAACCTTCCTTACAGCATATCCTCACAAGCATGCATTGAGTACAGAATGATTAATTTCCTCATCTTTTTTTTTCTTTAATCCTAAAGGCATTTAGTAATTCACAGCATCATTTGCCTCTCCTCATTACCACCTCTGGGAAATGGAGGTACATTATTTGTCTTTCAGAGACAGTAACAGAGGAGCAGGAGATACAGGTGACCATTGGCAGAAATGTCTTCTAACCCAGCATTTCTAAGACTGATGGGTGTCTGCAAGATGAGAGAAGGTACAAGAAATGGATTTATTCGAGTGACTTCAGGAAGCCTCTAGAAAGGAGGCTCTGGGATTCCTGATGCCTGCTTGGCAAGCTGGGACCAAGGGCAAAGAGGAACAAGAGGGCTCTGATGGGTGAGAGGTCACTTCCACTCAGGGGGAGTGTAAGACCAGGGTCTGCAGCTGCAAAGGATACACACTGTGGTTTGGAGAAGCTGGTGGGAGCATGTCTATGGCCTTAAAATGTTGGAAGCAACACAGTAAAAATCTTGCTTGAGATTTTCGTGCTCCAGCCGAGAGCTGAATGCATAACAGGGGATTACAGTTGCATTTCTTGCTACCAGGTATGAATCAAGCAGATAGACTATGTTAGATTTCAGTGTCCTCTCCATTGCTTTAGTGGGAGAGTTTTAGGGCTACTCAGGGGTGGAGCAGGGCTGCAGGTAGTGACCACACAAATCCATTCATCAAGGTCTGTGAGGAAATCAAAGAAGCAGCACTGGCAGCATAACTGGTGCTGGGCTCTTGCTCTTGCTGCAGGGTGGGTACACTGGTCTCTGCTGTTGAGATCTGATGCTTATATGAGTACAGAGTACACTTCAATTAGAGTAATTCAGTATTTTGGTTGTAATAGCCCCTATACTTAAGTTTCACACAAGGTAGGGAGGGTCAGCTTTCTCTTAGGGTCCAGTTTTGCTTGAACTCCTAGAGAAATACCCAACTTTATTCCTACTGAAAGGTAACTGGATCATGCTTTTACATGATACAGCCATTTATGTGCCTCTATTTCCCAAGACCTAATGTTCACGATAAATATACTTAAAATCTGTAAGAATTCTGCTTCAATATTTTCCTTTAAGGCCCATAATAGCTCAATTGATTGTATTATTATTTTTTTAAACATAAAAGTTAATCTATAGATTGTCTTTGAAGCTACATGCTCATTTGACCTACTAACTGGCATTTTATGAACACTGGCAAAATTCTGTGATTACAAATATTTTTTCTCTGAAATTGGTGCAGTCTAATAAATCAATGAGAACAGAGCCAGGTATTTACCCACTTGCCTAATATTGAGAATGTGAGTCATCCCATTGAAATGCCTGTTTTGTTGAGTGGGGCCTAATAGAACATATGAGAGCATCATTATTTAATGCATTTATCACCAGAGGAAATTGCAGATCATTTGGACGTGATCATTCATCGTTTCTCCAGATCTGTTCAAGAATGAAGGAATTTTTATCATCTAGTGAAGAGACCTTCAGACATTGCAATGGCTGAGCCATAGCCAGATATACATATTGTAAACATTGATCAGAAAAATCCAGCTAAGCAGGCAACCTGCAGAGATGGCGAGAATGTGTATGAACCTTCTCAGCATTTCCTAGGTATCTATCTATGGAATCATCTAAAGCCAACACAGCATCTAGCATTCAAATCCCAACAGGCAATTTTCTGTTGCTTCACTAATCACCACAAAAGAAAAAAAGTTTACCTTTACGCAGGTGCATGAAAATTTGATGAAGTGCCACTTACCACCTTATAATAGAAAGCAACAGGGAAAAAACTGATTGCACATTCTCTATTTTTTCACAAACTGGTTACTGAGCCCCTTCTCTGATCTATGACTGTGTAAGTCAATGCATTTCCATGTTGTTTTTCCCGACTAAAAGCATTATTGGTGTAATTAAGAGAAGGTAAGGAAAAGGCCAGAAGGTTTGAAAGAAGAGTCAGGGGGTGCTGCATGAGCTTCCCACTCCTGAGTCATTCTGCTGTGTCTCTCCCAGTGGGTATCATGCTTCTAAAAAAAATAATGAAGGAATATTTTTTCTCTCTCATGCAATACTGAATGAAGTTTTAAAATAAAAATTCCATTTCTTATATATATAAACAATTCACAAAACATATGTGTTTCATATGGTATATGCAGCAGTGCAAAACCATGTTTAGTCACAGACAAGTCCTCCATTCTGTCTTCCATCAGGGAGAGGCTGTTTTGGGAGATGAGGGAGGGGAGAATCCTATAAATCTCCTATGCCTCCCCGGAAAAAAAAGACAAATTTTAGGAAGTAAAGGAGAGCCTCACACTGGAAAATGTATAAAGAAGCAACAGTATATCTCTGCATAAAAATTGTGCAATCCCAGGGATGCAGTTGTGTGCTTTAAAACACACTCCAATTTGTATTCTGAATACAGCACCAATATAGCCTCCAGTAGAAAAAAAAAAACACCTTGTGGATGACCACCTTAAAACAACAGCAACATATTACCACAATTAAGATGAAAATCACAAACTCAAAGTCCTTACTGCAAACATGCAAGCTTAAAAAACATAGGACCAGAAAGCTCCAAAGAGCAACATCATTTTTCATTATTGTGCTAAGATCCAATTAAAGGCTATGAAAAATCCATGCAGTGGCAAAGATGGCTATTATTTCCTCTCCTCTTGCTCTATAATATTAATTGAAAACTAGGTGTGGCACCACAAGAGAAGAATCTTGGTAAAAAACCAGCTAGAATTTGTTGGTTTGTAGCATTCTAATTAAATACATGTTTTCTTACCTGATTAAAAGAGAATTAAAAATCATAGCATAAGAAATATCCATACACTTGTAGATAGATGATGAGACGCTCGTTCTACTGCAGGTACAGGTTCCTGGGCAAAGAAGCTTGTAAACTCTTGATTTCACTGAAATGAAAAAGGAAAGAAATAAAGAACCTCCCCATAAAAGCAACAAAGGAACCTCTGCAGTATTCTGTAGTCTCTTCGCCTGCTTCCTGTTCTGAGATTCACTCCTTGAATCCCAGCATCGATCAGAAAATTGGTTGTGGGGGAAAAAAAAGGGAGGGGGGGGAGAGCGGAGAGGGAGGGGAAACGAAGCGGCAGCGGATTCCGTGCTGGCTCCACCTCCTGGCAGGACCGAGCGCTCTGGAGTCCGCACACCCTGCCCCGCACAGCTTGTGCACCGCGTTACCCTCGAGTACACAGCTTTAAATACGGGAACACTGAGCAGTGCTTACCAATTCCTGACAACTGGATTGAGATTTAAACTACACAACATGATTCTTTAATTTTTAAAATTTTTTTACAATGAGGAATGTATTTGAATAGATCAGTATACATGTAATTGCAGAAAAGTCAAGGTTCTGCTTGATATCTTTATTTTTCTATGTACTAATGCATGTTCTGTTTAGAAATTAAGAAATCATTCTTTATTCAGAACTCTCCACTACAGAACAGTAGAAAATAAGAGTGCTGGTTTTTTCCCCTTTGATTATTGATCCCGGAAAACATAAATGACATTTATATATTTATTGAAAGCCAGAGGGGCAAAACAAAAAAGTAAGACAGAAGGAATGGATGCTTGGATGTAGCCAGGTCTATACTGGCCACATCCATACTACATCTACATTACATTATTGCTCAGTAAAGGGGTTTTAGGGTGATCTGTTTTACTTACTTTAATCCAAGGCCCTACTGCATTTTATAGCATCTTAGAACAGATCTTTGGTATTCTGGGTACTATTAGTTGTAAAAGACTAATATACAAGTTGACTGCCTCACCCCAGTTGTCTCTAGCCACAATTCCCATAATAGCCGTGTTGGATTTAGTGTTACTAAAGGATACCTTATACTGGAATGCTATATAGCTGGCTGTTTCTACTTTTATCTTCTATTTCTATCACATACACCTGCTCTGTCACATCACACAGCTAGCAGCCACCTGCATGCTCAGCAATTCTCAGCTGTGGAGGAAAATTTAAACATACCAAAACATGGGGCCTGGGGGGGGAAAAAGTGCAAAGCTAACTAGGAATGGATCTAGATGAAAACCGTGGAATTTATAATTAGGATCCATGATCTAACTTTTTGTGATCCATGATCACAATAATCAGTGTTGTCAACACAAGGGAGTAGCTGAAGAGACTGTCCGTTTGAGTAATGACTGATATTTGTGTCAGCTTAAACCATTCATCACGGTTATCCCAATGCCTTGGAGTGTCCAAGAAAATGATACATTTTCATGCTTGTTCAAGCCCTACAATGGGATGTTGTACTCTGAAAGAACACCAAAATACTAAAATAGTGCAAGCAGTGATAATAATAGGTCAAAACACCTATTGTGTGAGCATGGACTGAGCATCTGAGAAATTCCCTTGGCACCAAAAAATGCACTCTAGTTTGACTTTAAGGAATTTTTTCCTTGAAGTAGTGCTTTATACTACCCATACTTGTAAGGGGCTTCCCTGCGAAGGGCCGCCAGTGTTACCCGCAGTGGGCGCTGTCCGCGGTGCTGGAGCGCGGCCTGGCTCCACGGGCACCGCTCCTCAGTGCCCGCACTCCCCAGTAGGGCACGCAGCACGAGATACTTTGGAGTAACTTTGACAACTTTGTATAAATATGGAAATGCACCATGAATGCATGTAGGCCTACTTGAGATCGAAAATGCTGAAGCTGATATTCTAAAGCCTAATTCTAAAGTCACTTCTTTAATGTATTTTTCGCAAAATTATAATTTCATTGGAATATGTAATATTAAAATTTTGACTATTAATTAAACTTCATAAATTAACTAAGAACTTCTAAGAAAAAGTAACAATCATTTGAATTAATGAAATCTGTAATACTAAAAATGAGATAAAACTGTTACAAGAAATTTGGAGATTATATGAATATTACTTGTAATAGTACTAATATGTAATTCTTAGCAGTAGAGTAGCAATTTAGTTAACGTTGTACTGTTAATAAACATGAATTTCAGCTGCATTATAAAAAATACAAAAACTCAGAGAAACGTTTATTCTGTAATCTTATCCTTCTACTCTCTTTAATCTGCAGGTACATGGCAATTACTTCTTAGTGGTAAAGCTCATTGGCAAAATAAGGTTTGATTTTCTGTGTCTTCCGTGAAGAGTACAATTAAAATGAGATATGATGAGATCTCACATATACCACAATAAAGTGCCACAGTAAGTAAAAGACAATAGACTTAACTGCTGAGATCCACAGGAGTTTTCTAAGTTTTTATTTTGCCATAAAATCTGGATTTTTCAGTGGCACAAACTTTCAAACAGTTGCATGTCTGTGAGAAAGTAAAGAGTTTGTCTATGAAAATTTCAGAAGAGATCCAGAGAGATCCTAGCAAATCTCTCAGAGCTGATTCTAAATCTCCTGAAGTCTAACAACACCTACAAACATGGTTTATTCATGGTTTTATTAATCATTTTAATAGTAATTATAGGAACTTCATAGGAATGAAAACAAATATCCATTGAACAAATCTCATTTTCTGATTTTTTTTAAGTGCCCTAAAACTAGGATAGCTGGAAGAATTTTTCTGCTTATTCAACCATGCTGATAGAGCTCGTTTCTACCAGAAATTTCTCTTTGCCTCTTAGAGCATGGCTAACAGTCATCTGCATAAAAAAATAACTATTCTATTAAATCATGCAAAAACATTTGCCCAGAAGAGATGGAGCAAAAGGTCAAACTCCAGTTTCCACAGAGCATGGGATGTTAAGCTTAAGGAGCAATGCTTGGAGCTATTCTGGCCAACAGACACTTATTTATGCCTGTCGTTACATGCCTCAAAGAAATAGCTGTTTCATGTATTTGGAACCCTTTCTTTTCCTTTTTATCTTTTTTAATCCACAAATCTCTTAACTCTCAAGCTCTGGACCTAAATCTGTAAATTGCTAAGACAAAAGACAGGTCTGCAGATTGAACAGAGGTTCATTGATGTGTCGTCTTTTTAAAAGACATAAATTAATCTCAATCAAAAGTTATTAGCCTTTGTTTAGTTCTTATGAAATCATAAAGCCTATTATTCTTGCCTTTAACATCTGAGAGTCACCTTTGCAAATTACTCATTGAAGTGAAACTGAACTTTAAGGTTATTCTAAATATGAAGTATATTCTCTTCTCAGTTCCTGTTCCTTTAAGAGAAACTGCTTTGGTCACTACTAATCATTAACAATCTTTGAATTTTCTTACATTTCTTTCAGATCTAAAATCTTTGCATCTGGGGTTTATCAGTGCAGGCTGCCAGATTTTGCCTCTGCCTGAAAACAAATAGCTTTGGAATTTAAAAGATTTCTGAACATTTTTCTACACAATGGAAACTCTTTGGTCTTGGTAGCTACTTTTGAAGAAGGTACTATTTTATATCGCATTTATAGTATTTTCAAAGTTTAAAACCAGTAATTTCTTTTCTGCCTGAGGCTAACAATGAAGTCCCTTTTAATGACCAGTGGTGGATACAGATTTGAAAATGAATAAGTACAATGGTTTTTGAAAGGACATATCACTTCCATCTTTGCTCTCTGTGACATTGTATGCATATAGTAGAACCATTAAGACATTAACTTGTGCTTACTTCACGATTCAGTGCAGCAAACACTTTACTTGTTCTGTATCCTTATCATTCTTGGCCAAAAGCAGATCGAGGTAAAATTATTTTTCTTTAACATACTAAGTCAATTGTTTGAAATGTTTTTTCATCTCTCTCAGTGTAATATATTTTCATGGTTTAGTTATAAAGGTACTTTTTTTAGTGCAGATAACTGCTACATGTACTAAGAGACGCAGAGAAACTTTCTAAAGCAAAGTCAACTTAGCAAACATATGTTTATTAAACAGAGCAATTATTCTAGGCATTCCAGCTTTTAAAGACTACCAATATAAATAAGTCATAACTTGAGGTTTGCTTAACAAACCTCCTCTCTCTCTTGAGTGATGATTACCCTTCATCTGACCACTTAAACCACATGACTCAGAATAGCATAAATGGACAATGAAACATTATGACATGCAATTCTCTGTTTATAGGTGTCCTGGGAGAACATTATTAGATTTTGTTATAGCTTCTGAGAGCACACTAGTGCACTTGTTGCTGAGGTACCATTTAATTCATTTCTCCACTCTTAAAATCTACCTACCTTAAATCGTATTTGTTCACTCTGAAATCGATTGCTTTCATTTCATCTTTGTTTACTGGTCTTGTCATATATATAGTCAATTCTTTTCAACATGGTCCATGTCCTGTGAACATATGGTGCTTGAAATAATAGCTTTCCTAGGCCTGGCTGGCCTCTTTGGACATTACAAGGAATAATAAAAATATTTCTTCACTCTTGATCTCTACAGTTTGGTTGACTAACAAAATTAATTTATCCTATAGCCCCTTCTGTTTTCAGGAATTATCTCCAATTTCATAGGAGAGGAACTGAGACACATACATACATTAAGTTCTGGAAGTTACCCAAGGAGATTGCAAGGCCTTAGATACTGAACCCTTATTGTCTTTGTCAGTGCCTGTTCCCTGTTCTAACTTTTATTTACTCACATAAATATCTAGTATTTTTCAGAATCCTCGTAAGAAGTTTGCCTGTACTCTGTGTACGTTCTTGAGGCATATGTCATGAAAAAAAAACATATTTCCTAATAAATTAGTTGCCTCCTATGATTCTCTCTGTGTTGTGCTGAAATAGACATAAAATAAAAAAACCTTATCAAGCAAGGATTAACAAGATTAGAAGAAATGTTGCTTCTAGCACTTGGAAATCTGTAAACTATTTCTGCAGTGGCAGCAGATGCAGAGCCTGCTACATGCTAGAGGATAGAAACATCTAGAAACATATATGATGGGAAAGCTACATCTTTCCAGTTAACCTATGGAACTCTTCACTAAATCTCTCACTAAGTAGTGAGCAATGCCAAGTGAAGTTGGTTGGTGAAGCTCCTGAAGTACCAGCAGGGTGCTGTCTAGACCCCTACTCAGCTTGAGGATCACTGGCATAAGAAAAAAAATTTTATTGATCAGTTGTTTTATTATTTTCTGCTGCTAATTATCTTAGACATCAGTTTCATACAATGATTTTATTTCTTCAAAATGTAGATACACAAGAGTCCTATTCTTTCTAAATATATGAACAGAGTATGTGCCTTTATAAAGTGAATATTTTAAGGTATCTCTGTGTTTGTTGTGTATATTTTGTTCAGCTCATGATAATTTTATGATTGTGATTGTAGTTCATCTGAATGACAGGAAAGAGTTTACCTGAGGTCAATATTTTGGAAGCACTTAGGCACATATGGAAGGTGGTTGGGGGTGGTTTATGCTTTGTGACAATTTTAGTTCTTTTTTACTGAATGAATGGAATTATCACAACTGAGTCCATTTGCTTATGGCCTTCTTATTGGTTTCTTCTACAAGAGTTGGATGGGGTCTAACTATTATTTAATAACAATGTTAAAATAATTTTGCTATTATTAAAATCTATAAACCATTAAAGTACAGATTGCTGATTCATATATCTTTATTATGATGTTAGCAATAACTTAAAGCAGCTAATTTTTCAGATAGTATGCTCTATGGCCTGTTAAAATAAATTCTCAAGTAAAAGTGCAGATTATTGGTTGGAAAGCCACTATGTCAGGTCCATGGCTTGTAAATATGCATTAGTAGCTAGTACAAAATTTATTAAAAGTGTGTTGTTTTTTTTTTTTTTAATCTGGCACACTAGGTACAAAAGGAGAAACAAAAAAGAGAGAAACTAAAAGTATATTTATACACTTATATCAGCCAGTGTTGAATTCAAGTCACGTTCATTACACTTAGCTAAATACTGCATTTTTGATCTCTTTCAAAGGTAATATTGGTAAGTAGTTGAAGGAATGGTTATAATATTGTCTTATGTTTTGATGCTTTTAAGTACATGTTAGGGTTCACAAAAGTGCCTGAGAATTACTAAAGAGAATTATTGTCAAAAAATAATTGTATTAATCAAATAAAATATTTGATGTTGAAACAAGCTGATGACTGCATTGCTGAAAACTTACATGTTAGCTGAAGGGTTTGCCCGTATGAAACCCCATACAAGGGCTGTATTCATTCGTATTTATCACTTCAGAATTATTTTTCTCTTTGGAACTAAGATATTTCAACATTTGTATTTCAGCTGTTTACTTAAAAGTGACTGGATAGCTTTTCATTTATTCAGTCTTTACGGAGAGCAAAACTGCACCTGGGGCAGGATTCCCAGACAGATTATTTAGAAATGTCAGGCTTAGAAATGTCAGATTATTTAGAAATTTTCAAGCTACATTTTAAAATGTAGTTTCTAAGTTGAACTTCTAGTGATGATTCATTAAAAGTTGTACATAATTTAAATTGAAACAAGTGTCAGTCTGGAATTATATTTTACTTTTATAAATTAATATGCATAATATTAATACTTTATGTAAATTACTTCTGTCAAAGCAGCCTATTTGTTGTTGTCTTTGAATGCCCACTTCCGATTTTCAGATCTGGCAGTGGGATCTAGTGAGGCAGAGGAAAGGAAGGAGATTTTGTATATATACTATGTATTACTGTATCCTGCAGCCGTAGGGAGGAGGAGGAGAGAAGATCCAGCAGGAAGGAATTGTGCAGCAAGATTGATTTATTTAATTATTTTACAAACTCTTTTATAGACTTTTTTTCTTCACAGTCTAATTGGACAAAGGATCAGCCACCCCTTGGGGTGATTGGCTAAAATCCTAAAACCTCCATTGTCAAAATATTTTCCTACTGTACTATAAACAAAGTTCTACAAGGTCGCAGGTGTTCATGGTTTACAGAACTTCTGCTAATCTCTTCATGAGAGAGAAAAGTATCCCACGGGCTTAGAAAGAAGCAAGAAAATTCTTGCTAGCAGCATTTTGTATCCAGAACTATGCGTCACATATATCCAATTTTATAGATATTTATTTTTTTTAAATGATATTTTCATGTTTAAAAATTCAGTGGTTTTGGGGGGGGAGTTGTTCTGTATAGATGGTTTGATGCATTTATATTATAAATGCGTATAGCTATTTGTTTGTGCCCTGTTGTTCCACTGATAGATTTTAAAGTTCTTAAGGACATGATTCAAACTCTGTATGTGATTAAAGATGTATGTGATTAAAGAAGAATATGGGCCGTACACGAGCTATGTATGATCTGGGCCTGGTTAGCCTGGAGAAGAGATGACCGAGAGGGGGTCTTATCAATGCATACAATATCTTAAGGACAAATGTCAAGAAGATGAGACTGGACTCCTTCCAATGGTGCCCAGTGACAGAATAGGGGACAGTGAATACAAACTGAAACACAGGAAGTTCCACCTGAACATGAGGAGGAACTTCCTTACTTTGAGTGTGATAGAGCACTGGAACAGATTGCCTAAAGAGGCTGTGGAGATATTCAAAAGCCAGCTGTATGTGATCCTGCAACTTGCCCTAGGTGAGCCTGCTTTAGCAGAGAGGTTGGACAAGACGATCTCCAGAGGTCCCTTCCAACACAACCATTCTGTGGTTCTGTAAATGAATATTTACCATGACTTTTTGTGGCATGAGCGTTTGTACAAACACAACTTAGATTTTCTGGATTTTTCTTTTAGTGTGAAGATTGATAATTGAACTGTGTATATCAATGATATAACATTTCTCTAATAGCACATCTACGCCTATGGGAAGACTATCTTGGTATAGACAAATACATTAAGTATGGTCATTGTGCCAACTGCATATCACAGAAGATTGCAATAAATATAAGGACACTACCACAAAAAAGCAGGACTGGCAATTGTCTAGTAATTTGATGTTATTCTAACCACCTTGTTGAACATTAGTTCACAAAAATTAGCTATTCTGAGAATACAGTCTTATAAAACTTAACAGAAAATCAAATCTCTGAACCAGCTCAGGTTCAAAACTGTTTTTCGTATACCTGTTTCTGTTGGAATTGCACAGCCAGTATTAAGGACTATGTTTCTTATTTTTTCTTATTTAAAGTTGAAATAGTTTGTTATTTAGATTCAAATTTCTTTATTTTTCCAGGAGAAACAGATTCAGCATGTATAACTGCCCTTTAACTCTGATGTTACTAGATGATGATTACCTTTGGACAATGACGTAAAGACTTTGTAAAGTCCGAAGACCTCTAAGAAATTTTTTAAAGATTAAAACTGATAAATAAAAGAAATGCAGCATATAAGCAAATGAAAGTCCTATTCAAGAACTGGTTTGATTTTCAAAACATGGCGTATTTGCAAAAAAATGTTTCTAAGCAATTTAAAATGTAGACACCAGTTTCTCATTATTCGTGGGTTTGCTAAATAAACATAATCCTGTGAAAGCAAAATCTATGCTGTCTGTAGAGACAATGAACACTTTTTAATTAAAAACACATTCCTTCTTAACCTCTGGAAGTTTATAATATTAAAATAAAAGGGAGAAGATTTTTTTACTTTTCAATTTCATATCAGACTGTGGTATATGTTCACACCCACAACGTCTCTTTGAAACAAACAGGAATTTGTGTGAGCAGTATGATCAGGAGTGTCCCTGTGTGCTCTAGGTTTACAAAACCCAAACATTTTGAAGGTGAGGGTACATCTCTTTCACTTAGTATACAGAGATTATTCTGCACATACAGAATACATCTATCCCTTTAAAATGTTTTCTCCTGCCACATTCAGGAATTTGGTGTTTATGTCTGTCAAGCATACAGCAAGTGTAACTAAAATCAAAAGGACTACTCACAAATTGACACAAATGTTTTAGGATAAATGCTAACTGAAAGGGGATATCTATTGATATGGGGGGTATGGGACATGATTTGTAGGCAGTTATCACCACTCCTACTGCTTTGTGCAGTTGTGACTTGGTAGGTGCCATCAGGGTGGATACATGCTGGCTGCCATGGGGTCTTTGCTTCCAAAACCAAGTGTGTGACCAGGGACAGAGAATGGGGCTGTTTCTAAGCTGCACAGAAAAGGCATTTAAAGGAACTACAGGAGCTACAAGAAAGCAAAATATTAATTGCTTCTTATACTCATTTATTCTTGTTTTGTGGAATTTTGTTTGTTTATTAAATCCCACATGACTGAACAAAGCTGGTAGCTTGATTTTCGATTAGGTGGATCCATAGTGGCCTCTACCCCAAGGCTGTGAGCCAATATATTGTAAACACTTGCTGACACTGCTCAGCATTTCTACACTTCACTTTCCACAGACACAATACTCCTCAAACTGTCAGGCAGGACAAAACAGTATGGTGCCTGAGGGACATTATTCACTCAATACTGCTGTCCATGGAGCAGGCGGTGCTGGAGCCACTGCTCTAATAATTCTTCCGAGGATGGCCAGAGGAATCTTAGGTAAGCAGATAAAAATCTGCACGTGCTGAGGAATCCTGTCTAAGGGAAAGATCTTGAGCTTTGCTTTTTACATAAGCATAGTACATTTTTTACACTTGAAAGACATGAACATGGTGCCAAAAATACATTGTAGTATTTAATGAATAAGAAAGTATCAAGACAATCAGCAAGTTCTGCACACACCAGTTAGGGAGACAGTCAGTGTCTGTGCTCTGTTATTTACTCATTCCTCCCTTCACATGCATTTTAAAGGAAACAGCACATTTAAAACCAAATGCTCTGTTCAATGTATACAGACAACTGGTTTTAAATTTCATTATTTTAAGAAAAAGATATTTTAAAGGGTTTTTCAGTAATCAGCGTGGTTTTGTCGGTCTGCTCTGCCCCTTGCCTGCAGGAACTCCCTCCCCAGAGCTGTTGGGAGCGCAGGGCAGAGCAGAGCGGGAGGGAGCCGGCTGGGAGGCTGCGCTCGCTCCGCGCTCGGGATCGCCACCAGTAGGTGGAGCTGCCACGTCAGGTGCTGCGGGCTCGTCACTGCGCCCCTGCATCCCCCTCCCCGGCCCCCCTCCGCATAACAAGCTGTTTTCTCGTATATGTTGGGTACCATAGAGTGACTGAGAACAGGAAGCGGAGGCAGAAGCAGAGAGGATTCTGGAAGGGTCTCTGTGTTTTCCACCGAGAATACAGAAATTACGATCAATTAATAAGGCTTTGTGGATGGAAATCTGGACTGTTTCAGGACGAGACATATATTATATTATTTTTGGATGCTGGGCTTTGCAGTGATTTTTCATTCTCTTTCAATCAGGTAAGCTGGCAAAACATTTAATTTTATCCATAATAAATCATGGCAACATGATCTTTTCCACATTTTGGAATTGGATTGTTCCCTGTGGTTTGCTGTTAAGGTAGAGTCAAAGATGGAACGGGGAATTCAAAGCCATTTTGTACTGACTGATTGTGATGATGGTGTGATTTTTTTCTTTTTAACATCGTTAAATCTGATATCTGGTTTCTCACTCTTAATGTGATGTCTTAATGCAGTAGTCTTCCTCAAAAAATCAGATCATTTTATAATCAAGGTATGCAACATCAATTCCAAGCATTTTGTAGAAATGACCTTGTTTCCTAGGAAGAAAAATCTGGTGATATTCAGACTCAGGAAGAGCAGGTCTCATAAGATTCTGAGCATCTCAGATTCTGATGATTCAGGAATAAAATCTACGTTGTTTGCTACTGCTGTTTTCAATATATATGTGTGGTATTTGAAGAAATTCCCTTATTAGCTGAATTTTGTAAAAAGTATATAAGAAAATCTTTTCTTTCTGTGCCATTTTTTGCATGGTTGTGTGTAGGAGAGAATGGACTCACCAACTGTTAATTAACCAGAGGTCCACACCAAATATATAGTCCACATTTTATCTGTAACATTACTGTCAAGTTTAATATATGCTTCTTAATAGGACTGTTTGAAGAAATCAACACAAGAATTACTGTACTTCTTCATTTCACTGTCCATTCATCTATTGTCTCATTCATTGTTATCAGTAATAATTAAAGCTGTCAGTTTTTAAAGGTAGAAGGAAAATATCTGCTGAGGATCACTTTGATATGTGAATTTTTTTTCACTAGTGGTTCTGCAGACACACATAGACATTAGAGGTACATGTGTTATGTTAGTATTGATTTGGAAATTATTCCAAAAGAGAACAGTAGAAAAACAAAAAAAGCCAAAGAAGCCCATACAGCAGAATAAGGAGCCCACAGTTTATAAATCACCACCTCAATCCATATTAAAAAAAAAAAAGCAGGATTGGGTCTCAGGTGATATTCACAGTAGCAAGCAAGGCCTGTACCTGAAGCAGTGATGTGAAAGAAAGAAGTTTTTAATTTGTATTCTTTATGGTGCCTGTGGTGTCCTTGTTTAACTCCAAGATAAATAATCAGTGATAATGATGCTTGTTTTAGAAACATATCATGTTTGTGCTTTCATAATTGACTTGTCAAGAGAACAGTTTCAGAAGGGACTTTTTAACTCAGTCTAATATTTCATATTTGCTCTCTCACACATCTCCATTTTGTTAAAGACAGCAATGCGAGCTGCTGCAGTAATTTGAAGCTCCATAGCACCTGTTAAATAGATACATTGTTTATTAGGCCTTGATATTTACAGAAATTATGCTTGTGTTGTCAGTTTACAATTTTTCCCTCTAATGAGCAGAAGTTAGGACCCTATACTGATTTTCAGAGCTGTGCCAATTAAGCTCAGTATTGCAAAATTCTGTATAGATAATACTAGATGCTAGCAAAGAAAGACAATTTCACGTTTTCAATGGAGAACATGAAACAATTCCCCTGTGCCCTCTAAGATTATCAGAGTCGTAGTTTGGTTATTATCAGGTAAGAATGAAGTGAAAGAAGAGAGCATAAAAAGTAGGGTGGGTTTAATCAATATGCTGGTGACACCTTTTGTGCTTTCACCTCTTTTTCTTCACAGATGGCATTAGATGAGTTAACTTGTACCTTATGAAGATTAGGCATGGAGAGAAATTTATTTGCCCTCAAAAGAGTAAGGATTTTAGAAGGAAAAAAGGATAGTGGGATGTAAGATGGAACTTTCTGACTGATGATATCCACTTCCTTCTGCTGCTCCTGTCTCAGCCCAATATAATTTGTTGTTTATATGCTATGTACTAATTACATTACTGGAGTCCCACAACTTTTGATGAATCAGTGAATAGCAGATACTAAAAAAGTTCTTTGTACAAGGCAAGCAAGTTGTGACCTTGTTCTCTAAAGTACAAATCTTGGCTCCTTTTGCCTATATGCTCTTCTTCCCATAAGGTGACAAAGGAAAAGAATTGCTTGAACTCTGCTTCAGTTAAATATAAGGAGAATAAATGCAAGTTTCTGATATTTGGTTCTTTATTTGTATATTTTCTGAATTCTGACAATGGTTATTGAAAGTGAGTTTCAGAAAGTGACATTTACTCTGTTCTTTATCACAAAATTCTATTTAGAAGTTAGAAATTTAACTTTCAAAATTCTAGATAGCTTTTTTTCCAGTCAGTGTAACTCTTCTGTTTTCTTTTTTTACCTTACAGTTGTTAATCAGTAATACATACTGTTCATTTGCAGGATATATTGGTTTTTTCATTCTCACTCAAATAAATAAATGGTATAAGGTATCATAGCAAAATTGATGCCTGCTAGTTCAGGCTGCTTACAGAACACATGTACATTCTCTGAGCTGCGGTGTCAATCAGTCCGTCAAAGCAAGTGCCAACCACCATAAAAACCACCTGTAGCAAGAAGGCATTCTCTTAATTGGAAACCTGATATTATTCATTACATCTATTACTCCTGATTAAAAGCTGTGAAGCACCTTGCAATGGCATGTCTGATACTGACCAATAGGACTCCCATAGGACCTTGATACTGGAGCTGGTATCATACAACCTCTTCATCTGCTTTCATAAAAATTTTCTTTATGAACAGCTGGAATCTCTAGTATATTACTGTGATAGTGTTATTGCTTGACTTTCCTTGCCTTATGATGAGGTAAAGCAGAGGGAATAGGGATTAGAGCAACTCAGGCAGGGACTGTGATACTTGAAAATATAAATATAGAGTAGGAACAGTATATGCTCTTGAGTAACCATAATGTGTGTGTACTACCACTGTAATCCTAAACAGGAGTAAGCAAGTTAAATTCTAGGTGAACAAAAGTGACCTAAAATTTTTTTATTACCCAACCCCAAATTACTTCTTCCCAGTACAAACAAAGAAACAAGCACACACAACAAACCAACTAACAACAGAAAAAACCCCCACAAAGATCCAAATCTCAAACAAAAAGTATCAGGTAATGCACCCCAAAACTGGGATTTTAAATTGTTACTAAACTTTAATGTGGTCTTGGTACCAGTCTTGGTAACCTCTTCTTACAAAAAATTACTGTTCACTTACTCTATCAACTAAGACAGATCACAGAATGTGTTTTACAGTGAAAAATACAACTAAAAAAAATTAATTAAAGAGCTTGAGCACTTATGAGGTGCTTTCACATGTAAAAGCTTAAGGAAAAGGTTATTTATGATCAGCTTAATTATTTGTCTAGTTATTAATTCTTTATTTATTCTTTTATTTATTTTTATTCTTTATTGATATTTTTTTGACTGAGTCGTTTTACTTAGGGAAGTGTAATCATAGAGCCTACCACATGCACAGGTCCCTTCTTCAACCTTAGTACAGAAATGTTTTTCCTGCTACTTTTTTGGATCAACCTTCTGGATGTCATATACCCATATCAAATGGTCACATTTTGAATATGCATATTTTGAGTGTATGGTCCATATGCATGGGTCTGGCACATCCCAGATATATCAACTGCATACGAGCTGTACCTGCTCAGCAAAGCTGATGCTTCACTGAAGTTACTATCTGTGTGTAGCTCAGCTGAAGAGCACATACAGCTGACTCCCTGTCCGTGAGATGCATCAGGCTCATCTCATATTTCTTTACAGGATTTCCTGAATGAAATTAATGAGGCACACTGGTAAATCTGAGAGGATATCACAGAGTCCTGTAAAGAAAATGGCTGGGATGAGCATCAGCACTATTGGTTCTGTGATCCCCCTTACCATACCCATTATTACCACTTAACAGGAAGATCCTGCAATAAGTATACACTGCAGGCAATTTCCATTTATAGATTATTTATGCTTAAATTAGATGTTGCTTGTTTCATTTTAAGGGCCCCCTTTGCAATATGAGAGGGGATCAGTGTTTATGGTCTTTTAGCATAATTTATTTTAAGAACAATTTGAAGCAAGAAACTTCCTTTAGCTGCTTCACCATAAATTATTATGCATGATTATATAGGATTCTAGGAAGTTACAAGTTTGTGTTCAAATTCACTACAGAAATGCAGATGAAGAAGTAAACGAGGAAATTAATTGTTCTCAGGAAAAATAGCTCCTTTTATGTAGGGCAACATAGCACTATGTGGCCTGGCTACTTTATTAATTGAGAAAATGTCTGTAACCATTCCTCATAAATTATGTCCTTTCACTGCCTGGTAGTCCTGGAATAGAAGCAGAAACTGTTTGAGTCCATGTAGCCTGAATTTGGGCCCACATGTCCCAATTTCTTGCTTGCCTAGGTTTGCATATCCTGAAAACCCCTGCCCTTTCTTAGGCATTATTGTACTACCATTTAATGTTTGGACACACTGAGGAATTCCAAATTTGTGTTGGTTAAAAATATACTCATAGGAACCTAAATTTCTTGGTTCAATTTTAAATATGTCCACATACAAAGTTTTCAGATGTTAAATGAATGTGCTTTCTTAACAAACAACCCTCATTGCCTTCTCAAAAGCCAGTCACAGAGGACAACTCTGTAACTGTACGAAGACTCTGATACAAGAATATTTTTATCCCTTTTTATTAATATTTGAAATATACATGTGGCAGTCTTGGAAACCTGAATGTGAATTTGTCTGTGTCCCACCTAAAAATGCAGGATTTTTTTTCCTCAGATGCAATTAACATGATACCAACTTGATTTCCTTGAGCACAGAAATTTCTCCACCGTTATTACTATTAAGAACATTTACTTTTGAGTGTATATATGCTTACTTTTGAATGTATAGAGTGTATATATGCTTGTGCAGTGGTCAAACTGGTAGACTACAAAATTAGGATACTAAGTCATAGGAATGAAGAATCCCTATACATTTTAGCAAAGTTAACCTAACTCCACAGTGACACTCAGGGACAGACAGATAGAAAATTGTTCTTATTTCCAGCAGACATTTGAGTGTGTTTTCCATTGAAAAGCACTCTTTGTAGAAAAAAAGTTCTCTAAATCTAAGTTGTGTGATGACTTTTACATTACATAGAGGGCACTTTTTAATGATGAGTGAAGGTATACACCTAACTTGTACTCTTGCACCTTATCAAGGAGCAAAATAAATTCCACTCATCACAAACAGCTTTTAATCATTTTTAAAAATTTTGTTTATTCTAACTTAATAGCCCAGTAATCTTCAAAACTTGTTTATAACAGATGAAAGCAAAAGTACTAGGCTTTAGAGTAAGAAAAGCAATCAGTAATGCTATTTTTATGTCTGAGTGGTATAAACTTGATGACAGAAATAAGTAGGCAATTTCAAAAGGGCCCAAGAGTCCAAGGTCAGATTGAACTGAAGGAGGGCAATCCTAATGTTTACTGTCATTTAGATGAAATGTCTAAAGAAAAGCCTGTCACTAATATTTAAAGCCGAAATGCTCGCATGAAGAAATCTGACCTGAGACAGAAGTTCTGACCAAAATCAATATGAATAAAATTCAACCTTCAAAGGAGAAGCCTTTCTTACCTGCTGAGTGAAGCTGTAACTGAGCATTAGAGGAGTCTTCCTGAAAGGATTTTGCTAACAGCAGTTTAAGTTACTTGCCATGTATTTCCTACATGTCAATTTGTTTTAGTTAGTGTTACAATAGGTAGAATACCGGAATTCTAGTAGCTGCTACAGCACTAGCTATCATTCCATAGCAGATATCACTTAAAGCTATAGGCATCTAATTAGTAAAATACTTTGTTGATATACTGAAATTTCAATGTTATAAGAGATAACTTTCAAAGAGGTGGTAGAAGTTGTAAGTGATAGACTTTGCACTTTTGGATTTTTAACATGCAGGTAGAGACTAGATCTAAGTCATACTTCCATATTGCATTTGGAAAACATTCCAAACTTAAGGCTTGGTTACATTTTAATAGACAGTTCTATGATACCTGAATAAATGCCTTGGAGAAATCCATGTACATTTTTCATATGCTGTGTTAAACCCTGGGTATAAAGCACTCTATTTTCATGTTGACTTTATGTGCATTTTCTTCCTTGTGTAGTAAAGATTACATTCAGCCAAGGACTGTGTGTAAGCCTCTCAAACAGAAGTTCCAATTTTTTCCATTTTGGTTTCCTAGACAACTGTCAAATTCTAAATACAGTCCATTAATCTGTTGTTATATGAAGTTTATTCTTTCATATTTTGTATTGACTAGTTTCTGGGGCATAGTTTCTGGGCATTTCCAGACTTGGAAAGTAAGGGTTTCAGCTGCATAGTTCTTAATGATTCAATTAATTTTCCAAGTTTAGTTTGTTTCTCTTTTTCTTAAGTTCATAAACAATGTTTTCTGTTGCAAATGCATTTTCATAAGTTTCCCTAGAAAAATTTAGAAGAGTACTACTTTACAAACAGAGCTTTCTATTTCTTTTACACAGCAAAGTCAATACTGTGATGTATTTAGATATTGCTCACTGATGTTTTATTGTAATTTCTTTAACACCTTTCCAGTGTATACTGTTGTATGTACCAGTGTTTCGCTTGTCAGCACATTTAAATTTTGAATACACAAAATTTTAGGAATTAGTTGAATTTGGACAACTAATTTTGTGGGTAACTCTGTTTCTTGTTAATCTAGAACTGGGTTAACACTTCTATAATTGCTCAACACCAAATATTGATACAGCTGCCCATGATTAATTTCTTCTACCATGAGATTTCACTTAGGTGACAACCATCACTGGCATATTGTCCTGTAATGGTCTTTATAAGAACATCTCTTTTTGAATAACCCCATTTCTTTCTTTCCCAGTTTATCATTACTTTGAAAGGAAGCTCAAGAGCATGAGGATAAAGTTTGAAACATTCTTTGAAGCAGTATCATGTCTCAGAATTTGAAACATATTCTAACCAGTTTTAGAATAAATGCTCATGCCATATATGCAGAAGACTTCAGGAAAGAGCCCTGCATGAAAGAATATGTGTAATCTGTCCATCAGGAATCACTTCTGACTAGGCCTGAGATTTTACCTATGATTCATTCTTAGGAGATGAATTAAGATAAGATACCCTAAATAAAAATATTTTGGTCGATGTGGTATCAGCCAAAATAATTTTCTATCATCACTTTCATCTACAGTAAAACTGTATAATTTGGACCCACCTATGAAAATTGTTGGTATTGGAGTGAGAACCAAAGATATTAGATCAAGAAAAAAACCCCAGAGGTTTGGGGGGTTTTTTATTTGTTTGGGTTTTCTTTGTTTGTTTGGCGTTTTTTGTTGAGGTTTTTGTTGTTGTTATTTCTTTTTTCTTTATTTAGTGTATTGCAAATATCTGCATTATACAGAAAAAATATTCAAAACTATATGAGATGAGATATTAGTTGAAATCCTGTAATGAAATTACACTGACATGGCCTAGGTCTATTATAAATTCAGGACAAAGGGCACACAATTCAGCCAACCTGCTTCCTTCAAGTTTTGCTGTGACTACCACTGATGCTATTATACTAGCATGATGCATTGAGGTGGAGACAAGGTTGGGGTTACATGTGAAAAAAGGTTCTCTGCCTTGTGCTTTAATTCAAAATACAGATATGTTGAAATTACTGGCACTTCTAGTGTTATTAATAATTCTCACTTTAAAAATTAATTCCTCAACATTTTGCGAACTAGCAAATATTTTACAACTGGAGAGGTTACACTCCCGTTTTTGAAAATAAATGTCATATGAATGTTTAGTATTGGTGATTGCTCTTTTATTAGGAACCTCTAAAATCCCTTTCATGTTATTTAAAAACTTGTGAGCAACAGCACTTAAACATTTTGCTGTATCTGACCATGAGATCAGATTTCAGCCACTGCTGCTTGAGAGGCAGAATCCAGATGCACCCAATAGTCCAAGGGATGGGGAAGTCTCATACGTACCCCCAGGGAAAGCTGCATTCAGTGTAAAATATGCATTGGTGGATAAGTATCAATGGTGGCAGAGTCATAATTCCCTGAGGTCACTACTGGAGATACAGCTTTCAGATGTCTTTGGTGGAAGCTCTCCAGTAGTGACTCACCACAGAAAAATGTGCTGAATCAGTGCCTTACTCAAAATGACAAAGGCATTGAAAGAATTTGCTCTTAGCCATCATTGGGACGAGTTTAGGTTACATTATTAAACAATGGAAGATCTAATTGTGGTACCACTTATTGTATATTTGGGAAAATGCAATTCTAGATTGATAGGAAATAGTACTAGGTGAATTCTACGTTAGTTTTTGAAACATATTTTCTGTACTTGAAGTACTTGGAGATCTTCTATCTTTAAGAGTTAGAGAAGCAGTGGTCTAAGCTTTCACTTTTTGTTTTCCCACTTTTTGTGTTCTCTCTGACCTGATCTGTGTCTACTCAGATTTTCTTTATTTTATCTACAGAGTTTCTACAGTGGCTGTTCAATCTCACTGTATTTGGAGAAAAGTATTATTAAGGGCTGCTTTGGAAAGAGCAGAGACCTAAAAGAGAGGGATGTCTTCTTTTCTTCTCTAGGAGTAAAAGCAAAATAACAATACAGAAAAGTAAAAAAGGCCAGAAATATATCTAGATGAGATATCCAAATGAGAATAAATGTCTCAAAGACAGCTCATCTCAATCTCAATGGCTGAAGACTAATATGTGTAAGATGTAAGTAGACTACTTAAATTTAATGAAAATGGGATACTCAGATTATTAAAGCCTGAGGAAGACATGGCCAACCTTTGGTCAGCGCTTGTAAGGATGCAAGTAATTTATTCTGAAGAACCTGAAGATACTGTGTTTTTCTGCTATTATATTACTTGGCAGGGAAGAAAAATTTTGTTGCACAAAGAAAAACACTTGTAATCTCTAAGATAAATAACTTGAAGAAGTAGCCATATTTTCATGCAAATATAGAGTTAATTAATTTCTATGCGTGCTTAAAGACAGTAAATCCATTGGGAGTAATGATACACTGTTGACTTCCCCAAATGACGGGTGAGAGCACTCCTGTTAGTCTGGGCACAGTTACCCCATCTACCAAAGACTTTACTAGTGATGCAGGAATTTCAACACGACCCATTTTTCCCTTTTAGTTAAAGCACACAGGTAAAAGATGAAGTGGGATCTTTGAAAAGCATATCACTTAAAGAATATTCTTAAATGTACTTTTGGTCTGTATTAGGTTTTGTGAAATAACTAATTTTCAATCCTGTTTTTCTTACTTCTTGGTGCTCTTAGGTTAGAAAAATATGTCCATGTGAATATGTAGACTTATCTTTGTCTACTGCAATTAATTTTTGGGAAGCTTTGGACACAGGAACAAAGAATGAGAGAGCCTTGAAGGAACTGCAGTCCTGAAGAAGCTTCAGGTCCTAAGGAGAAGCCTTTCTTCCCAATTCCATTTTCTGCTAGAAATGCAGTCTTTTTCTTTTCACATTAGCAAAAGATGCAGAGGTTAAATTCTGAGATTTGGCATTTCTTAGAAGAATAAAGGTAAGACTCTCTATTCTTCTCAGCCAGAAATAATGTTTCACTGCAAAAGCTGGCCAGTTGATATACCGCTGTGTATCTTCACTAAAATACCAGTGGATGAATGAAATGAACACCTTTATGAGGTCTAGCTGTAGAAGTTTGTGTTACATATATTGTAGCTATTTTTCATTGGAATGTAAGGATCTCTAATGTTGGAAAGTATTTGCAAAATGTTGATTAGAGTACAGTATTCCAATTAGGCTGGTGGGCTAAGAGACCCTTCCTCTTCCTCTTCAATTGCATATGGTTTTCATTTGTCTTCAGGTTTCTCCAATACTTCAAGTATTGACACATGATCTCTTTTCACACATTTTCAGAGGCAACTCACGGTGTTAAAGAAAATACAAGGCAGGCTTGCATTTAAAGAATTCCTAGAGGTTTTGGTCAATTTTTATAGATAAATGGGTCAGATGATTTATTTTGGGAGTTCTACAACTTGCAGCTAGATATCTGAGGAATTCAAGTCCATTCCTTTACATAACCTATCAATTTTTGATTAGTAAGGACTAAGATAAGAAATAGGAACAAACAAATTCGAAAGCAAATGTTCAAGAGAGGTCGAAGGAAGGAAGGAAGGAAGGAGGGAGGTGACTGGAATGGCAATGGGCAGAAACAGACAAATAAATGGGGAGAAAGGCTATCCATAGCAATGTCTAGTGAGAGAGCAGTGTCCAATAATATTTTCCCAAGAAGTGGCTTCTGGATCTTTCAGTCAGGTCTGAAATTGCTTTCCAGCCTCTAATCTAATCTAATCTAATCTAATCTAATCTAATCTAATCTAATGTTTTGAATGTTTTCCCATCTGCCTAGTCTTTCACCAATCAGACTGAACCTCATGTAACATATTCTATACAGATTTCCAAAGTCTTACAGTGTTTTCTTTTGCTGAGGTTGGGGTTCTAAGGTTTAGTTAATGTACTTTCACACCTAATTTCAAGTCATTACTGAGAACATGAAATAAAATTGCATGTAATACCCCTGAAGCACCTGAAGCATTTATTGCATTTACTATTCTTTGGCCGGGTTTTCAGCCAATGTGAACTACCAGTTCATATTCAGCCACTTATTCTAATTCACCCCATTCTAAATCATTTTAAGGCAAGTTTTTATTAAGGAATATTGTTTCTGTGACATACCCTTATTAATTGATTTCATATTCTCATAACAAGTATTTTTGTCTTCTGGGATTTATTAATTTTATTAATAAACAGCTGGTGGTGATTTCATTATTTTTATTTTGAATAGTTATGTAACACTAATGCCTATAGGCTACTGAGGCTGACTGTGCAAATACAGACAAAAATACAAATCACAAATACAGTCATTGCTATAGATAAATTATAATCTAAAAAAGCTAACACAATGGATCAATGGTAAATGTTGAATTTAATGGAAAAAAAGAAAATCCTAGGTGTTAGTCAGGGAGGACATATAAACACAAATTCGCTTACTTTAAATTACTAGATTACAGTTTAAATAATAGGCAGGTTCTGACCAGGTGCTAAGTTCTGGAGGCTGTTTTCACCTTTGAGGAAATCATTCCTTTCCTTGAAATACCTATTTTTATGAAATCAACTTTCATATATTCCTTGCCTTAGGACCCACAGATAATTTTAACTGAATGTCTCTTTACATATTTCAAAGAAATCTGCATTGCATTGCATTTACTACTGTGAACTACAGCAGTGACATTTTGGGTCTCTTTTTTTCTTTTTGGAATTCTGTTTCTTACTCAAATATTTTTAAAGCAGTAAAAAATAGGGTAAATATGCCAGGATAAATGGTGAATTATGTTAAATGTCAGTTATGAAAATATAATGATCTATAACTTAAAAAAAAATTTCAGACCACATTTTTCTTCCTGAAATTATTCTCTGTGCACAAAAGCCATGAGAAATGTCAATGAAAATATTTAATTTTAGTTCTTCACAAGAAACTTGTACTTACCTATCCTTTTCTTTCTAGAACAAACTGAAGGCAGCATTTCCTGATTTGGAGTTTGATCAGAGCACAGTAACTTAAATGTAATTTATCTTCACTTCCAGAAAACCAATACCTGAATTTTGCAAAGCAACTTCCCAAACACTAAGAGAGGGAGCTAAGGTGACTCATTTCTTTAAACTGTCCCAGCATACACTCTCTTGTATCTCTTTCCTCCTCAGGACAGTAAGAGCTTGAGTTGAGGTATTTTCTGATGACATCAGCACACAAGAGCCACACTTTTTATTTCTAAACTGCAGAAAGTAATCTCTAGCTGATGTTGAGGTGGTGCCACTAGCCCTGCTGTTTCTATCTGTCCTACTGTGGGAGACCCACCTTTTTGATTTGGACAAACAGCTTTACTTCCATTGAGACAGCTGGTCTTATTAACAGTAGTGATTTAGAGGAAAGTTTTTAATGCAGGCTTTAGCATCTGAGAGATTGTTGCAGGGCTTGGCACAGGGGAAGATATTAGTTCCAAATTACAGCTTCTCAAATAAAAGATTAGCATAAGAAAATTAGGATAGCCGGTCATTTTACAGATTCCATTTGCTATCCTTGCTCTTACTCCAACCCAAATCAACTGTTTCAGTTTTAATGGAATGAAAATCTCAGTAGTCAGCTTTTTCAAGGTTTTAGCAGACAGTAATTTAAAGGGAAAAAAACCCAGGAAGGTTTGCCATTTCTCCACCTTGAAAATTTTGAAGGGGGTGTGTGCAGTTTCATGCAAAATGCAGATAACCTGTTAGATAACCTGAGGATTTTAATAAACAATTATAGTATCTACCTGGTACCTACACTGGTACTTTCACTTTTACTATTTGCTCTATTTAAGATATCATAAAAATAGATAACTTTAGGCCAGTTCTTCTGGCTTTTTCAGTGACACAGAAAAATTAATTTGACATTGTTAGCACAGATATTTTACTTACTTTCTGACTCATCTTATGTAAATGGTGAGAAGATTATTATATTAAAAATAAAATTTAAAAAGTTATCCATGGACATAATATAACTAGCTGAAATATGTATAAAATTTTAAAAATATGGATACTGTTTATTGCTAAATCTTATTATTAAAGGAAGGGACTGAAGGAAAACTGGAGAAGGACTTACAGAATGCAATGCTTAATTACAACTAAATGGCAAAAGCATGTCTTTAATAAATGGGAACCTCATTTTTCTAATGAAATGTATTTAATTATAGAGAATTATATATGTGATATATAGACCAAAATTGTATTTCAAATACTTGAAACTCTCTTTGCTGAGCAGCAGAAGGTACTCAGAGGCCTGGACCACATGTAGTTTTGAGACTCTTTCTTTAAAGATTGGTTTTTAATGATAGTTACTCTGAATTATTAGAAATACAGAATGTCTGGATTCTGCCTATTATCATTCATATCCTGGTAGTTTAGTTACCAGATAACAAGTGATTTTAAAACCAGTGAAGGAAGGGGAGAGAAGCTATCACTAACAAATGAGCAGTTCATGATTCAAGGATTGCTAGAACTTGTTCAGGGCTCAGTACAGGCAACAGCACAACTTTTGTTTCATTGTTCTATTAAATCAATGCATGTATAGCAACAGTAATCAGATACATATTTCTGTGTTGTTCTGTTAAGCTTTGTAATCTGAATGAAAATGCTTGGGGCATATTTAGTATAGGAAAAACCTTCTTGTGTAACAGCAGCAGCAAAGAAAAGATGTAACTGCGCTAGACAGTAGTGGAGGCACGTCTCAAGTAATGTTTCCAACTCGTCAGGAAAACTTTTTTGGGCATGTTCTTTTCCCTGAGAAATACAGTGAATCCCTAAGTCTGCTAATATTTTCCCCAGTCAGTTGTTGGCTCCTTTGTGGATTTCTAGCAATACAAATACATATCTTTTAAGTGAGGACAATGCATTTTGTTACACTATTCATACCCGTAACTATTAATGAAAAGCAGCCTAAACAAATGCACTGAACTATAAAGACAAGACAGGCACACTGATGACTTGATTTGGAGGCATCTTTTGAAACTAGTTTCATAGAAAAGGCACCTAGGGTGACAAATTGAGTCACAGACCTGTAAAATGGGGAAAAAAAGAATGAATTATTCAGAAAGACCAAAGGTAAACCTCAGACATATTCTTAGTTCATTAATCCTGCATGAGCAAAAGTAGTAATCAAAGGACTGTATCCAGAAAATGAGTGTGCTTTTAATTCTAAAAAAAACCGGGCAAGTGTGAGTTTAGGATCTTTATAATTGGGAGTTACATTAACTAAAAAAAAGGATTAGCAAAGGCATTCATCTTGTATAAAGAAAAAATGAGTAGCAGAAATTTCAGCATAGAAGCCTGTGATAAGGTTGCTTGCTGGAGACTCTGGCTGGCTTTATAATTTATTTTTCCTTTAATACTGCATCTGTACCCCCAGCCACTCCACAGTCATTCTGCACTTTACATTAACTCATAGTTCTCCAGGATATTTCTTGAGAGATATTTTCTTCTTTGTGTCTACAGTACAGTGTATTTTATTTCTGAATTTATGGTCAGGTATCTTGGTTCTGGTTTTGTATTACTTATCTTGGTGCTATAATCTACTGTCTAAATTGTTTCAGTGACCTCAGTGCTGATCATACATACTGATGCTGTGCTGTGAACCCACTCCAGAGATAAAGACTTGAGGTGGCACAGGACCATGAGTTCTTACTATGTCATTGGATTGGTAACTCAGATTTAGGAATATGCTGCTTCATTTCTTTCCTCCAGTTTCTTACTCTAGGTTTTTCAAGCACTTTTTAACATCCCCTTCTGCCTTCATATCTTATTTCTTAAGATCATTACTGTAGCACTTCGTGTGTCTCTGTGTGTGTGTATTTCTACAAACTGCTTCAGACAGGCAAGAAGCTTTAGGACAAAGACTATTGAATGAGTGCAAATGAGCAGAATATTATGTCTCAAATCTAGATGTGGCATCTCCAGTATACAGATGTTGCACATTCATGAAGTAATGTAGGGAAGGTTACATGGTTTAATGTAACAGAAAATATAATTAAACAGAAAACATAATTAAAGCTCATTAGTTAAGCATTGAAACTCACTCTTAAAATTGGTTGTCATAATTAAAATTTTTACAACACTATGCCACAAACTCTTGCAAAGTAGACACCAAGTAAGGCTTTAATTTCTTCTGTGGTGGCACCACTCCTTAACCATATCTGCCTTCATTTTGCCATTCTCTCCCTCCAGCTATTCAAACCTCTCAGCTGTGCTGTACAGTACATCACTTTAAATTACTGTTCCTACTGCAGAAGGAGTTGGAAGAGAGAAAAATAACACTGCTTTCAGTTGATGCACTGCAGGACTTCATAAAGAAACCTGCTGTACAGTAGAGAGTTCAGTGCAGAGAGCAGGAAAAAGTAGCATCATCCACCCCTGGTACTAAAGACATTCCCAGGGAACTAGAGTCTTAGGTTTCAGACTAGTTTCAGTCTGCAATAATACTATGACACTGGCCTTGCAAAGAATCAGAAGCAGCATCTTTTCCCACATAGCCTAGACTGTACATCCTGTTTCCTTTTACTCAAAAGACTGGTTTTGATTCACAGCTCACAGTCAATAAATGCAACCTAACCTGCTCTGGTATCTAATATTAGCCTTCACCACAGCTAAGTGTCAGTAAGAAAGAATTATGCTTGTTCCTCCCATAATTCAGTTGCTGTCATTTAAACAGCACCAGTCATGCAAAATCTTTTAGTTTAATGAAAGTATTTACATTTGTAAGGTTGTATTGCCTATGCTTGAAAAAATATGGAAAGATAAAATCTATTAAGTAGTAGAATGCAGGTTTACAATTTTCAACAGTACCTCACAGACTATGCATTTGTATTTGCTGTTAAAAAAAAAAAAGCTGTACTGTTAAAACACTTGTATCAGCAGTTCGCTCTAACTGGGAGTGTCCAAGGACACAGCCAAAGCAGTGTCTGTGGGCAGAAATAGTGTCTTTTTCTGGATCAGCAGGAAAAAGCTGAAAAATAATTTATAAAATATCTAAATAAATTCTGAACAGTTGCTTTTAACTGTCATTCAGCCTTGAAATATACTGCTTCTATTTCTATTTAAGCCTGGAAAGAATTTCTGACCAAATGTTGGGGTTTTTTCCATTGGTACAATCTCGCTTGCCTAAATTATTTCATTTTCTATTATAGGTCATTCTTATGCAAGAATCTATAAGTAATTAAATTTACAGGATGAAAACATGGCACAGGCACTGCTGGTACCACCTGGACCTGAAAGCTTCCGCTATTTTACTAGAGATTCTCTCGCAGCTATTGAAAAACGTTCTGCAGAAGAAAAGGCTAAAAAGCCCAAGCAAGACCATACAGATGATGATGATGAAAATGGTCCAAAACCAAACAGTGACTTGGAGGCAGGAAAGACACTGCCATTTATTTATGGTGACATACCTCCAGGAATGGTATCTGAACCTTTGGAAGACCTGGACCCATATTATATCAATAAAAAAGTGAGTGAATAATGTTTTGCACAAAAGAGAATATAACTTTATACACTAGAAAAGTTTAATCACAAAATGGGATGGTTAGAACTATCAATCCACTAAATATCCAGAATCATCCTTTAATTTAACAGAACTGATTGATGCTCTTCCATATTGTGACTGTTTCAATTCTGTTGAGTTACTTGTTACTTACTTCATCATAAGGAAGATGTATCTTCCTTGATCTTGCCTGACCTTGAGAACAGAATGAATTTTCCTGATTTCAATATAATAGTAAGAGTGGATATGACAAAAGAGATGTTTCAAGCATGGTTTTGCAATGGAAATAGTTGTAGATAACAAGGTAGCATCCACCCAAGTTAGTGAAATAGAGGACTGTAAGCATATTCTTTGTTTCTGTACAGCTGTATAACATATGCAAACATATATATGTATGTAAGAAATACATATGTATCTCTATATATGTAGCATATAGAGACTCTTTAAATCTTGGCTCATATGAAACTACCACAATGCAAACTATTGCTTGAGGTGCTTGGGTTTGCTATGATAGATCTCTACTGCAAAGGTGTCAATTAGAAGTCTCTGGCAGACACCATGGAAAAGCTGAGTTTTGATGAAGGAATTGAAAAAAGACATTTTTGGTGTTCTGAAGAGTTCATACAGAAAAGCCAGAGCAAAGAGGTTTGAGATAAAAGCTATGTATCTAAGTAAAATGTGTGGGGCTGTAACACAACTGGACCGTTAGTAGAAAAACTGTGCTCCATGAAGAATGTAAACTCCTAAAAGAGATGCATTTTCCCTTCAAATTTGCACAGTCATACACAGTCCTCCTTTTCATGTGATCCCCAAGTCAGGGACTCAGAGATAGAAAAGGTAGTTCAAACAGATCCATTCAAGTAAAAAAATTGACTTTTTAAAAGTCAGGATTTGCAGTAGAGTGTATGGGTTTTGGTCTTGTATCAATGATGCATGCAATTGGAAGCAGACTAATGTTATTTGAGTTAGGAGAAAGACAAGGAACAAACAAGTATATTTCCATAGCTGGGATTAGCTGTAGACTTTTAAAATTCTCCAGGGTCTGAAATAATACCTGGGAATAGGTAAAAGTACCTAAGGTCCTGCACTGATTACTGAAAGGTACAGGTGACAGTAAGAGCCAGTTTTCATCTACACCCTTGTTTATTTCTGTGGGCTCCTTTAGCAGCATTAAGATCTTCTCTCAGTTTCTGATAGACCTGCAAAGTGTTGTGGGTAAGGAGAGTGAAGGAAGATGAAGAGGTGAATAACACCCCTAAATTAAAAAATGCAGAAGGTTTTTTATGGAAAAGTACTTGGGAGTATCTTTTCCCATCTCTCTGAAACAGAGAAAGGACTCGACACAGTTGCACTAATGATGGCTTGAAGCATTCCAGGCTGCCATCAAGATAAGAAACTTGATGCTGAGCCCTATAACAAAATCAAGGCATAAAATACTTTAAACTCCAAAGAAACTTAATTTATTTGTCAGGAAAAGATCATGCAAATAATACTCTCACTTTTGTGGCTAAATTTTTGGTTGCCTTTGGTTTGTAAAACTGGTTTAAAAATTATGGCCTCAGTAATGGGAACAGAAAATAAAGCAGAATATGTATGTAATTGCATAACCTAACAGTTACCAAAGTTAAATAAACAGTGCTGTAGATAATACAAGTATGTACATTATTAAGAAAATGTAAAGAAATTAAAGCTTAAAGAAACAGCATTGACAAGGGTTATTTAAATTTATATGTTTTGGGTTATAACAAGAGTTCCATGCAAATTCTTACTTACAGTATAATTTTCAGCACTAAGGGCTTTTCTGGACTAGCTGCAAAAATTCAGGAATAAAGTTGCATAAATAAGTTCAGGGATAAAGTTATCTGAACAAGCCTTCTACAAGTGAAGTTTCAGAAAACCTGAGTTCTGAAGTATAGTTTCTAACCTCCATTGATCAGAAAACGTAGTCAGATTTTTTGGAACAAAAGTGTAAAAGCTCACACTAATGATGGACTTCTTAGTCTATGAGAACAATTAGTAAACTGTCGAATCTTTAGTCACGGGTGACATCTGTATTTATATTACGTAGCAGTATAATTAGGCTCAATAGAAAATAAATGGACATCTTAAATCATGGGTTAGAGTTAGTCATCCCTCCTCTGGTGTATAGTAGCAAGTACCCTTAATCATTGACTTGTCAATGCAGAGGAAATCATACGTGAATTGTAGTCTGTCTTCAGGCTCAGCTGCAGCAGTGACCTTGGGACAGGCAACATCTTTCTAGCATTTCCAGCAGGGTGAAGGACTGTAGGGCAGGGAGAAATGCCAAGGAGTGTGTGTCCGTTCTCTGCCACCCTCAGTGTTAGCTTGATGTTATTCCATGAACAGGCACCAGCCACACTCCTTCACCTATTTTCTTTCCCACCATGGAGAGGTTTGCTTTCCCTGCCTGAGATGACTGACCAGATAGTCAGTAAAGGCCACAAAGAGGGCAGCATTTTTCTGATCACGGCCAAGTTTTTACAGAGAATGGAATTCAACATGGAGAACAGTGATACTATATAGCTCTGCTGAGAGTGTAACAAAGACCCCATTATGTTAACACAAAGCAGAGCCATTACCATCGACAAAGAGCAAAAGGAATGAAGAATAGTCATGTCCTGAAGAAATTTCAAGCAGCACCAAAGATGCAAGCAAACCTCATTCACACACAAATACACTTAGGCAGCAACTGCCCACAGAAACATAATAAACTGAACAAAAGCCATACGTTTATCAGGCCAAATTTTAAAAGATAATGACTAGCTAAATTTACTGCTCACATATAGGGAGAGTAAGAGCACAGTGTTAATAACAAAACCAGCAATTTTTTTTTAAAAAAAGATTTGTTGTGATAGGATGCCGAATTCTGGTGTATGTTTGTCTCACATTGCTCAGAACTACCTTAACTGGCAATTTATTAATCATTTTAATTTTTTCACAGATATATGTTTTGGAAGATGCATATAATTGATATTGGTAGTATTTAAAATAGAAAATGAAAGCAAAATTATTTTTAAATTGTGGTTGATTGTGGAGTTACAATTTCTCCTTGTCACTATATATATCTGTGTGTATACAATTCTGTCAAGTATTTGTTCCAAATACAAAGTGGCATTTAGAATTGCCCTTTTGCTATTTTGGTTTTGTTTGTGTTCACTCACAAGGTAGAATGTATTTGATAAATTTGAAGGTCTCACTTTAATCAAAGACTTCATTAAAAATAAAATTGAATTATTTTAGTGACAAAATGCTGCATTTTGCTTTTATTGATAAGCTGCCATAGTGTTTTGTAATTCCCCCCAATTTTAATAACATCAGAATTCATTCCACATGCTGGCAAATTTTGCACATTGAAGAATTGGCTGTGGAGGGCTTAATCCATTGTATTCATAGAAATCAGTTATTTTCCTACCACAGGAAGACAGTAGAATGGAACTTGTACCTCTCAGGTGGAGAATGGAAAGTTTTAGTAGAAGGTGAAGATATATATGTAGTCAACACTGTATTTTAATTTTGTATTTCTTTTTTGCAGACTTTCATAGTATTGAATAAGGGAAAAGCAATTTTCCGTTTCAGTGCCACATCTGCCTTGTATATTTTAACTCCTTTTAATCCCATCAGAAAAATTGCTATCAAGATTTTGGTACATTCATATCCTTTTTTCTTAATGTTGATTTAAGTGTTGCTATTTAAAAATACTTAATGACTGAAATAATACTTTTCATGTGGATATACAAATTGTGTCCATGGGGGTGAACTATGCTAAATAAATATATGTTGTTCACACTTTAAAAAAGGAGCAGTATCACACATGAATTGGAGTATGATCTTCATCCCTGCTGAGAGAATTCTCTACTGAACCACCTAAAGCTGTCAGAGTTTAAATATCAGGCTTTATATCTAAAAGGAGACCTGATCCCGTACTAAGCCCTGCAGCTAAGGCCACATTAGTAACAAACCATTGCACTTGAACATATCTAAGGTCACACTTTTACCAAGACCAGTAATACTATTCATGAACTAGACTCGCTTAGCAAGGACAAAAGAGCATGGGTAAAGAGCTGCTTTTTCAGCATTATATTTTCAGCACTGGGATAGGTGTCCTATAAAAGATTCAGGATAAAGGAGCGTATTTTCAAATATATTTCAATCATGTTCAAAGAAGAACTTGGGCCTAAACAACCAACCTCGACTAAAGATCTTTTAGAATGATCCACCTGTGTTAAATGAGTAATTACATTTGGGCAGTCATTCCATGATTTACAGAGTTAAAGATGTGTTTAAATTTCATTTAAAACTTGAACCTGCTATAATTACGAAAGTATTGCATTGTTTTACAGAAGTGCACCGTAATATGCCAGATGGTACACTATTTAAAATACATAAATTTATGTGCAAAGCTTTATTTTCAGACTTTAATTAGAATGTCATGTTATTTGTACACATTTATATACACTTAATATTTTAAAGCAATTTCAGTGTTATAAAGCTGTCCTACTTTTCTGATGTATGTGCCTTAACTATAACCTACATTATTCAGCATGCTTATCATGTGCACTATTTTGACCAACTGTGTATTTATGACCATGAGTAACCCTCCAGACTGGACAAAGAATGTAGAGTAAGTTAAATATTTTTACTTCTTTATTTTTACATCTTTTTTTATGCGTGACTCCAAACAAGAAGCATTTATAAAAATGTGAAATGCCAGAATGAGCTGGTCCAGAGTCATGAAGAACCAGATTCCATGAGATCATCAATATCTTTCTGGTTTCCTCCTGAATAACTTAAATGATTTAAGAGTAACACCATGTTCATTAAAATTATGTCTGAGGAATAGGTGAACTTCTGCTGTGTAATACAAATAGGAGCTCTTGTCCTTGGATATTCTGAGCTGTAAATTAGAAAAGGAGCTACAGATGTGCAGGTAAAATTGTGCATGTAAAATTGTTGCCATACCTTGCTTGAGTATCCATGATCTCATCACAGTGGGACTTTTATTGTGCCTTACTGATTTGAACTCGTAAGTACCTGCCACAACAAGCACACACAACCCACAAACCACAAGAAACTTAAACTGCCAAGGAAAGGGCCTTACCTATGAAAGAGTAACAAAGAGCTGACCTAAATAAGGAATATTTCTCTTTCTTGTTCATGGTTATAAATGCACGTTTATTCTCTAACAAAATACAGATACATGTTTTCCTCTCAAATACTGTAGAATCATAGAATGGTTTGGGTTGGAAGGGATCTTAGACATCATCCAGTTTCAACTCCCTGGCATGCAGGGACACCTTCTACTAGGTCATGTTCCTCAAAGCCTTTTATGTTTTTATTTGAAATACTACTACTCATTAAAGACCTGCTTCTAACCACTTGTTGCTTCTTTCATTCCCTCATTTTCTCAAGTAGCCATTACTGGTTTTTATTTGTTTATTTCTCTGCAATAATGAACCTTACACTGAACACTGTTTGGAAACTGCTACCATTAACCCATTCCCAGTTAACAGTGACGATGGCTTGTTAGAATTGCTGAGAGTCTGAAAGGAGAGCAGTAGGGTCTGTAGGTAGAATTCCTTTATTCTGGAGGACCACGGAGATCCATGTGGGTCTCAGGAAGTGCCTGCATTATGCTGCTTATAACTGACTATTCTATGTTCTTAAATGAATAGCTGCTCACACACCAGGTAAACTGGTAATCATGCTCTACATCTTTGAGAATAACAGTCTGGGCATGATTTCTTATATTTGATTATTGTTTATGAAATAGACATGTAATATAGTCATTAGTATAGTTATTATCCAAAACTGACTTTTACAAAACTTTCTGATTTTGACATAAAAAAAATTCTTCGGTTTTTTCCTTAGACGTCTACCTGATTTATGAATGCAAGCAAAGAGGCAACCTTGTGAGTGCCAAAGAATGTACATATAAATATCAAAGTCTGAAATATATCCATAAATACTAGAGTCAGAAATTATTTGTAGGCACAAGAACTAAGATTAAATCAACCTTTTAGAAAATGAGTAGCATATACATCAGGTTCAAATTTCAATGAACACTGAACAGAACTACAATATTTAGGGCAAGTAAAGTTGATAATTTATTCCTTTCACTTCTAAATACTTTTTCGTTTCTTTTAATTCATCTTTGCTAAAGACTGGCACTGTCTATAAGTATGCAAAAATTCATTATTCCTGCTCTGATGATTTTCAGGTACACTTTCACTGGAATTTATACCTTTGAATCACTTATCAAAATTCTTGCAAGGGGATTCTGCTTAGAAGGTTTTACTTTTCTGCGAGACCCATGGAACTGGCTTGACTTCAGTGTCATTTTAATGGCGTAAGTGCTTCAAGAACTTTTTAAGCTTTTAGGGCATGAAATTAGTGGTAAATATTATTATAATAAATGTATTTATTTACACATATTTAATTTTTGCCACCTTTGAAGTTTAGACACCGTATCACACATTTTAGTATTCATAAATCAAAGTAAAATACGGCAGAAGCCGAAATGGAGTGTCAGCCACTAGTGTAATTACTGCTGAGGGACACTAATTTCATGTCCTACATTTTTCCGCTCACCAGCAATGAAGCCATCCCTTTGACTTCATGTCACCGTCCCATTACAAGCTAATTAGTTTAACTAGATGTTCAAATACAAATCAGTGAGTTTCACTTCAATGACATTTAATCAAAATTGATGAAAATAATTATTAAAGTGAAATGTACTGAAGAGACAGGTAAATTTTGAAGTATGATTGCTAGTATTGCCACAGAGGTTTTGAAGACCCACTTAATTAGTATAAGCTCTGCCTCAATTCTGAATAACTGTGATTTAATCCTACAGGTATGTAACAGAATTTGTAAACCTAGGCAATGTTTCAGCTCTTCGAACTTTCAGAGTATTGAGAGCTTTGAAAACTATTTCTGTAATTCCAGGTAAGAAGTAGTTGGTGTAAGGTGTTAGGCCCCTCGTATCTCCAACTGTTATTTGTGTGCTGTCATTGTGTTTGTGTGTGAACTCCCCTATTACAGATATGTGACAGAGTTTGTGGACCTGGGCAATGTCTCAGCGTTGAGAACATTCAGAGTTCTCCGAGCTTTGAAAACAATATCAGTCATTCCAGGTGAGAGCCAGGTTAAACACCGAGGCTGACTTTTGTTCCATTGAATTCACTTTCTTTGAGCATAAGTTTGCTGTTGGCTGCTCATGTTGCCAAAAAAAAAAAAAAAAAAAGAAAAAAAAGGCATGGATCATTAACCTAGATTATGATTCTTTGCCTTTTCAGCATTAGCTTCTTTTATTTTGCAAAATCAGCCTTTGAGTTTAACAGAGTCTTGCATGAAACATAAAATATGAGGCTTATGGGTTATTTTGCTTTGTTTTTCTGCATTTTATTGTGACAAATTGCCTCTACTTTATAAAAGCTTAGTGCTATGGCTTTCTTGGTTTTGAAATTTTTCCTTTGTTTTACCACTTAAAATTGATATTAGTCTTAAAAATAAACAAGTAACAACAAAAGAAGATACCAAAGAGAAAATAAATGATGCACAGGAAAATTTATCAAATACAAATGACTTTTTCATTCAAAATTACTTGCAATTCTATCTCATGCTGTCTTCGCGTTGTTGTGAAGTGTTCCAGTTTAGTATTAACTGGAAACTGAATTATTGGCAGAATATTTAATGCAGAGAAAAATTAGGAAATGCAATCGAATCTGTACTAGGAAACCATGATTGATAAATTTTCCTGCTTGAGAATAATATTATATATTTGATTTATTGGAATATATGTACATTGCATATTCATAAAAAGGAATCTTTTTCTTTCATTCATCTTCACAAGCTCTGAGGCTGCTCATGAAGCTTTACCTTTAAAAAATAAAATAAAATTTCTTTTTAAGTGTCTGCATGGCCTCTTAATTATATGGGAAGGGCAAAGATACTCTTTGATAATTCTACGGATCTTTTTTGTTTGCAGGCCTGAAAACTATTGTGGGAGCCCTGATTCAGTCTGTGAAGAAGCTCTCAGATGTGATGATCCTGACTGTGTTTTGTCTGAGTGTATTTGCACTGATAGGACTGCAGCTGTTCATGGGCAACTTGAGGAATAAATGCCTGCAGTGGCCTCCAGACAATTCTACTTTTGAAATAAACATTATTTCCTACTTTAACAGCACAATGAATGAAAATGGTACATTTGTTAACATGACAGTGAGCACGTTTAACTGGAAGGATTACATTGAGGATGAAAGTAAGAACATCTGATGTAACTATTTTAATATATTTGTGGCCAAAATATGTAATTATTTGTGACCAATCAAAGAACATTGAGAGGTTTATATTTCTGCCTTATGTAGAACTGCTTACAGTCACTTTTTGACAGAGATCAAATACAGTAAAAAAAAAAATAACCATAAAGGTTCCTAAACAAGCTACAAAGTGAGCAGTATCTAGCCTCTTTGATTTAACATAATTTTTTTTTATTTTACTTTGTAGCACCTTCAGGTTTATTTGATCTATTCATATATATTTCTAATGCTTTCTACACAGCTCATTTTTACATCTTGGAAGGACAAAGAGATGCCCTACTTTGTGGTAATAGCTCTGATGCAGGGTAAGACCCTTTCAAAAATTCTGTTATGCTCTGTAGAAAAAGCAGTAACATGAAACCTAGTTGCAACTTCATATTTAGAAGAGTTACAGAACTTATGAAGTTTTGCAGCTAAGCAAGAATTTCTTACTTGTGTCAAAACGTTTTACCCTCTGGCTAAACAAAATACCAATTAACAGCCTTTTCCCTGCTTGATTGGAAAATGAAGTTGGTTTTATTGATAAAATCTGAAATTTTGTAAAGTCTCTTTTGGTGACTTACTGATTGAAGAAGGTAGGAGGCAACAAAAGTTAGAAGTGAGAAAGAGAACATGGAAAATATTAAGAAAGCACAACAGTGACTTCATAGTTCAAGATTGAATCTATTTTTCAAGCCTAACTCTTATTTTTGGCAAATTCTGCCATTTACATGTGCCAAATTATGAACCTAGAATTGTTAGCTGAACTTGGATGCCTGACTGGCAACAGTGAAGAAGTTTACTATATATATATATCTCAGCATTATGTGAGAAATCCCTAATACTACAATTGGATTTAGCTAATAATATTGTTTAATCTGTCTGTAACCTTAACAACATTTTAGCAATTATTTTGGCAGGAAATAATTCATTTAGAATAAAGATTCTATTTGCAAAATGTAATTGAGGAGAGTTTTAATGTTTAGGTCATTTCAACCAGTGAGCGGATGGAATGGGTATCTTTCATTTACTATGTTCTTAGTTAAATTCTTAGGAATTTTTTTTCTGATTGAATTTAATTGTAATTTATGGATTTCCTGTGGAAAAATAATGCATATTCTTCCAAGAGACAATACATATGTTCTAGAAGGGAATAAAAGTTATGACTAAGTGCCTCCTGTTTGGTTTTCACATAGGCAATGCCCAGAAGGATATATATGTGTGAAAGCTGGTAGAAACCCCAACTATGGCTACACAAGTTTTGACACCTTCAGTTGGGCTTTTTTGTCTCTGTTTCGGCTAATGACTCAGGACTTCTGGGAAAACCTCTATCAGCTGGTAAGAAATTATTATGACATAAATAGTAAACTGTTGGTGACCTCCAAAATTACATAAATAGGCTTATTTTTACATGAGCTGAAAGCAAAATGTTGTTGCAGTGAAAAAGGTAAGCGGTGAAATAATATATAGATATGCTTTCTGCTCCCCAGACTCTTCGTGCTGCTGGGAAGACATACATGATCTTTTTTGTTCTGGTGATTTTTCTGGGCTCTTTCTACCTGATCAACCTGATCCTGGCTGTGGTCGCCATGGCCTATGAAGAGCAGAATCAAGCAACAATGGAAGAAGCAGAGCAGAAAGAGGCAGAATTTCAACAGATGCTGGAACAACTAAAGAAGCAACAGGAAGAAGCTCAGGTAATGATAGAAATTGTCCTTTCTGAACAACCTTGTTCTTAAGGCATGGAAAAAAATTTTTTATGATTAACAACACATACACATTGTGCAATGAATTGTGGAAAATAAAAGGTCTTGTTTACCATGCAAGTTATAAAAGTGGAAATAGCCAATGAAAACCAGAAACGAACCAGATAGTAAAAAAAGCAAGTTAATGGTACTGAAAAGAATGTTACTTCATTCACCAAAGGATTGTAAAAGTAAAATGTTTGTCATAAGAGTGTTCTAGAAACCTGACTTAAAGTAGTCATAATTAATGGTGCTTTTATGTTACAGATCTTATAAATAGCATGAACGAAGTCTAGTGATGTTACTTCTGGTTTACATCTGAGTGAGAATTGCCAAGCTGGCTGTACTTAATAGTATTCATCAAATAGAGAGAAGGATCGTAATCAGTGTTCTTTTAGGTTTCTATCCAGCAAAATAATTAAAAATATCCCTAACTGACGCTGTAGTAAATCAGAAGTTTATGTATTCTTAGAAGAGACAAGCAATATTCAAAACCAGATGAGCAATATTCATAACAAAGATATTATTTCAGAATTCTTTTAAAGTAATCTTTGTTTCCTTTCAAAAGAGAAGAAAATTATTTAAAGTTTTATGAGAAAAAGACATTTCAATAGACACTTTTGTGAAAGATTTTCTTATCTGAAAGTAAAATATATGCAGGGGTTCATCTCTGTGAGTCAGCCATCTGTCTAATTTCTGGACTGATTTACCATTGCTTTTCAAATGGCATTTAGTCATTTTCAACAGGACAGTGTTTATAAAATGCTAGCAAATTTGAATCTTCTATGAAACTATGTTTTTGGTAGTACTTTGCAGGTATTTTCCTTAAGTTAGAATGACTCCATAAAGTGCTAATAAAAAGAGAAATTCTCTGTTTTTTCGCTTGAACAGAAATCTTTATCTATGACCTGTGAAATCTAATTAGCATATCTTAATTTTAGTCATTAAACTTTATCCTTTCCACATTACTAAAGAAAGAGCAGAATCCTGCAAAACTCAAATTTAGAAAGGTTGAATATCAGCAAAGTGTATGTTGCTGGCTTTTTCTTAAATCTGGTATTTTAATGCCTTAAAGGCACTAAATCACATTATATCAAAAGATATCAGGAGGCTCATCTAGATGTTTGTATGTCTGCAAGTGGGGAAAAATGACACTGATCCAGACATAGAAAGAAAAATAGAATATGAAACAGAGACTACAAGTCAGGTTGAATAAAGACCCTGGAAAGTCATATTTTTTTAAATGAGTGACCACTACATTCATTATAAGTAAACCATTATTACAGTCAGGATCTCTTTTGTTTATGAAAACGTTAGCAGAAAGTAGGCAGTACAGGGTGGATCACTGATGTGTTGAGTTAGTTGCTGAGGCAGAAATTACTTTGGGACCCATCTCTTCACCCCCTTGACACTGAACTTATTCATCCACAAATTAAGTCATCACAGTGGTCTTTGGGTTGCTCCACTTGTTTGACCTTTACTGTTAGTATTATGAAGTAGATAGGTGATGACTCAGCATCTGCCGCCTTTGTTTCTGTTCGAGTCTTTGAAGGATGATATTCTGAACCAGTATGACAAAACTTTGAGTATTGTTTTTTTATTTTATAAACACTTCAGAATCCCTTTAATATTCCATTTAGCAGAAAAAGTCTGTGTACAGTCAACTTCTATAGCATGGGTTGTATGTTGTGGCAAAGAAAGACATTAATTCATACTATGAGCTTTCAAACTATCCTTTCCTGCTGTAGAGAGATATGTCATTATTCCTGAAATACTTGAATATAATATTGGCATTGAATATAATATGTTTTGCTGGATAATTACTAATCATCTTGTTATATAACCCTAGTCTATTGCCATTTATCACACCACCCTTTTTTGTAAGCTAAGAGCAGCCTTTCATCTTCCCGAAGATATTTCCACTACAGAATTTCATAGGAATCTCCCACAGTTCTTTTGAGGAACAACACCGGACATACTCTCAATTCTTCTTTTTTTGATGACAACCTTTCTCTAATGAACCACAACTAGTAGGCTGACCACTGTAGTTAAAGATACTGGTCCTGAGTTTTGGGATGACTCTAGTAAGTCATCTCATTCCTTTCTATCCAAGAAGAAATCTAAACTTTTCTTCTTCTCTCAGGCTGTAGCACCAACAGGCAATAAATGTACCTTTGCATATCTATAACAAAGACCTAGAGTGCAGATGTGGTGGGACATGTGGGAGGAGAAACGTGAAGAGGGAGGCAGGGCTTGAAGATGTGCCTAGAGAGTGTGCCTGGTACCAGCAAAGGCAGAAGGAAAGTAAAGGGAGTGTTCTTGCTGTGAAGACAGTGAGGAAAGGCTGGATTCAACTACTTTCATGGCACTATTTGGATTTTGATACATTTACTCACATGATGAGTGTTAGGCATTAGTTTTCTCTGTAAGAGCTCAGAAGGGATTAGCTGAATTAGACCATGATGTGGGGCTTTTCTCCAGAGAAAATGGAGTAACAGGTCTGAAATACATGAAAAAGCATTATGTTAACACTTTTCTGACTACTTTTATTTTAGACCAGTGCCTTGTGCAGCAATACTTTAAGAAATAGTGTAGCTATTATTCTGCTGAAGTTGGTGCTTCAAATAGCTCATGCTGCTAAACAGTGAGGAGCTGTACGACTCAATAGTTTGTCTTCAGTAAAATTTTTTGGGGTATATTTACACACTCAAGAGTGTGCAAAGAGCATTATTATCACAGTGATAATAAAAACCAGTTGATAAAAGACTATAAAATTATTCTTTTTTTGGCCTACTAAGAATACCTTGCTTTGTAACCTGACAGACAACAGCAGCAGTAGCAGCGGCATCAGTTGCATCAAGAGATTTCAGTGGTGTAGGGGGATTAGGAGAACTCTTGGAAAGCTCTTCAGAAGCATCAAAGCTGAGCTCAAAGAGTGCTAAAGAAAGAAGAAACAGAAGGAAGAAAAGAAGACAGAAAGAAATGTCTGAAGCAGAGGACAAAGGAGATATCGATAAGTTCCCCAAGTCTGAGTCAGAAGACAGTATCAGAAGAAAAAGTTTCCGCTTCTCCAATGAAGGAAGTCAACTGACATATGAAAAAAGGCTCACTTCTCCTCACCAGGTACAGCACTCTATTTTACTAAGTCACATGTGTTCACTCTACTTTTATTTTCACTGATATTACAGCAGGTTTACATATGGAAGTTATGTAAATGGTGAATGAAGGAAAAATCAGCGGAAGCACCATTCACAGTGTAAGTTTGAGATGTTTGACCCATTCTATTAGCAAAGGGATAAAACAACATTCTAGGAATACTTATAAACTTAATTAACACATTTCTGAAACTGTATTTCTGAGGATGTGTCTAGCAGACTGGAGAAAGAAAGATTAGTATTCATATATATGCATTAATGAACCATACATTCTGGATCCATTTCAAAACTGTACAAATATGTGGGGTTTTTAGCAGACTGCAACATCAAAATAGTCTGCACAGGAAATCCCACATTGCCAGTAGTTTCTATTATTTTCCTTAATTAGCTTCTTTAATGTGAAGATAATGAGAATAGTTGCACTAGTACTGCACAGTAAGGACAAACTACATAGGGATCTTTCAGGCTCATATATATAACAATTTAGTCATACTGTTCTTTTTCGTTAGAAATCCATTATACATGACAGAGAATCATTGCAATCATAGGAAAAAAGTAGTTTATGAAGGACCTCTGGACATGATTTAATCCAAAGTTCAAAGCTCTACTCCCATAAATCAAAGGGTCTCTACAGCTCCCTGAAAGGGGGTTGTGGCTGGGTGGGGGTCAGCGTCCTAGGCAACCAGTGACAGGATAAGAGGAAATAGGCTCAAGATGTGCCAGGAGAATATCAGATTGGACATCAGGAGGAATTCCTTCATGGAAAGGATTGTAAAATATTGGAATGGACTACTCAGGGAGGTGGTGGAGTCAGCATCCCTTGAGGTGTTCAAGAACTGACTGGACATAGCACTTAGTGCCATGGTCTAGTTGACAAGGTAGTGATCAGCCAAAGGTTGGGCTTGATGGTCTTGGAGGTGTTTTCTAGCCTAAATGATTCTGTGCTACTTTTGCTTATTTCAAGGCTACACACAGTTACGGCATTCTTAGAAAAAATCACTCAAAATGCATCTCTTCAAAATGATAATGTGTGGTCTGAGCCAATAGATGGCATTTACCTAAGAATACCATCCAGATTAAGAATAACTAATTAAAGACTCTCTTAACATTTTTTTTTTTGCAGTTGTAACAAAGCTTTGGGGCAAAAGTTGACAGCATACAACTAAAACTTGGGTGCCACAAGAGCGAAAGAATTGCAAACAGTAGAATTGGTAAAGGAAGAGTTCATTTGTTTTGTTAGCCATGGAGTATCTCCCTGGTGAGACAGGGTCCAGAGCAGGAAACAATGAGGCAGAATGGTAAGGAGAGATAATCTGCTCTGCTGGTCCCTGTAAGAGGTTTTGTCCTTTGATACTATATTCCATATGCAGTTTGCCAGAAAAGTTAAACCTTCCTTTCAGTCCTTACTTTCTAGTAGCATGTAGACACATATATTTCTGCCTCTACATGTGTTAAAATTGCAGCCACTTTGGCTTATAGCTTTTGTCTCAACGCAGCAGGAACTTGCAGAACAGGCATTGTTTCTCCCAAATCCCTGAGGGGGCTAATCTAATTAGCTGTGCTCAAAATGTGGTAACACATATTGGAAAGATTGGCCTGCAAATAAAACATAGCAGCCATGGGAACATTCTCTAAAAGAACAAGGGTATCACTGGTAGTCAGATGAAACCCTGGTGAGCATGTCATTTTTTGAAGGACTGTAGGTTGGCCAGATATATTTAAAAGGAAATGTTAAAAGGATGTAGTAATTAGTTTACCGCTTTTTCAGAATTCAGCGTCATATTCTGTAGAAGCTAGGGGTTTCTTTTGGATAAAATTATCTTTCAGTATAAGCAAAACAGCATTTTTTCTCCAGCCAAGTTTACATAAATGGGTTAGCACAATCATTTGGCTGATATTTTTCAAATAACTCAGCCTGAGGCTGACAACCAGAATAGAAAATTTCAGCCCAAACTATTAAAATTTGGTATAGATATAAGAGCTATACCAAAGAGCAGAAAAAAATACATCTCATAATGGTAAACACCTTCCAACCCTGGTAAACAACAGGCAGTTCTACCATTTCAGTACATACATTATGTGTGTGAATTTATATATCTGACTATGCATATACAGAGATACATATGGGTTGATATATGTATATATACAGTGTTTGATTTTCAACGTATTAACATAGGATTATATAATATAGGACAGTTTTCACTTTCACTTTAATTATACCTGGGATCAGACCCATTGCTATTACATATGAGGACTTACCACCTGCAAAAATACTGAAAAGGCGACAATAGTCTCAAACCAGGTTTTTGATGAACAAAGATGTGAAGATTTGTACAAATGCAGTACTGAAGGCTGAATGCCAGGTTACTTTTCTCCACAATTAGTACTCATTTTATTTATTCATGAATGCTGTTAATAAAATATGTAGCAAGGGAGAAGAACACTTCATTAACCGGCTTCTACTGTAATTAAAAGATAAATTACCAACAACCACTGATTTATTTTTCTCACCCGTAGCAGAATATCTTTAGGTAACGGTGTCCCTGATGAATACTTGCTTTGAGCTGCCTGATAACAGAGTGGTACATTCTGGCAGGTGTGTGCAGCCTGCTATAGTCCCCAGAGAGCTATGCCTAAGAGTGCTGCTACTGTATCTCCAAAGCTTCCCCAAGCTGTCTCCTCTGTAGTCTAGTTATTTTTCCCCCACTGTTGAGCCTATTGTGAAGAAGTCAGTCAAGTTCCTTACATCAGTTTAGAAGGATCTCAATACCAAACTTAAGATCACTTCTGCATCTACCAAATAAAAGAGAAAACAGTGATCATTGAGCATTATTAGTTGTTATCCCTAGGAATCCGGGGGATGAAGAAGAGAAGTAAAGCACTTTTAGCTCTGTACTCTAATAGAAGGAATAAAAGATAATACCTGCAAAACCTTGATAGTGATATTGAAAACTGTCTCCAGCACAGTCCATACCAGCTCTATGCACCGTCTTCACTCAGAACTCTTCAACCTTGCTTATGTCTTCTGCACAACTTTTCCTTAGTCCTGCTACATTACCTTAAAAGAATTTTCCCCTCTACTTCAGGTCCCCTGGTGAACACATTCCCCTAATGGACACACTTATAATAAAATGACTATCCTTCCTCCAGCACTGTAATTGTTCTTTGAAAAGCCAAGAACTTACAACTTTAGTTCTAATGCTGTTTTGTTTGGTTTGTTTTAAATCTTTTACAGTCTTTGTTAAGCATTCGTGGTTCTCTGTTCTCACCGAGGCGCAACAGCAAAACCAGCATTTTCAGTTTCAGAGGTCATGCAAAGGATATAGGATCTGAAAATGATTTTGCTGATGATGAGCACAGCACTCTCGAAGACAATGAGAGCAGAAGAGATTCTCTCTTTGTCCCAAATCGACATGGAGAAAGGCGCAACAGTAACATTAGTCAGGCGAGTGTGTCATCTAGAATGATACCAGCCCTTCCAGTAAATGGGAAGATGCACAGCACTGTGGATTGCAATGGAGTGGTTTCCTTGGTTGGAGGACCTTCAGCTCTAACTTCACCTACTGGTCAGCTTATACCAGAGGTAATTATAAGTAAATCAGTAATTATTGCAGTTTGGTTCAGGCACAGAATTTTCTCTTGTTCCTCATCTCTGCATTCCTTATAATTTCTTAAAGAAATAATTTGCAATAGTTTCTAAACAAGAGAACATAAAGGAAAAAAGTCCTCAACCTCCTATGTCTAAGGCTTAGTAAAGTAATATATTCTTGCTTTCAGCAAGAGATCTGCACATGGAAAAAAAAGAAGATTAATTGAATTTGACAATTTGTATATAGTTTTGTTTCAACAAAGGTAGACATTCAATATATAAACAAAGCTATAGCATGGAAATATGTATAGGAAAACTCCTATAAAATTAAACAGAAGGTGGTTACTACTCCCATGATAGTTACTAGAAATAACCCTTTCTGAATTTTTTCTCGAGGAATTTTGTCTCACGCTTTTCATGAGAAAAACATGTACCATTCCTAAATATCTTTCCAATTACATAACATTTCAGCCTCAGTTTCAAACTTCTGTAAGCTAAGATGTTCTTTCAAACATTCAAATAAGCAAGCCTTGCCCATACATAGTATTTTATATATTAGTATTATTATTATCATCACTATCAAGAAGGTATCTAGCAAAAATTTTGTTCAGCCAGTCATTTAAATGTGAACCACCTCCAGTCCCACATTGTGTTGGTATTGGGTCCTTCAGGTAATTTGCTACACTGTACAAAATTCCCACTGAGTTCACCAATAAAGAAGAAAGAAATCCTGACAAGAACAGAAACATTCAGTGTGTAAGAAAAGTATATTACATTGCACAAAGATGATTTTGATTATCACTACAATATTTATGCAGTAAATACTGTTAGTTGGCTGTTGAAAAGTATGGTCTAATTCCTCAGTATTTCATTTACAGGGCACCACTACTGAAACAGAAATAAGGAAAAGAAGACTGAGTTCATATCAAATTTCCATGGAAATGCTGGAAGAGTCTGCTGCAAGACAAAGAGCAATGAGCATAGCCAGCATACTTACAAATACAATGGAAGGTATTTGATGCATTTTATCTGACAGGCAGTTCAGTGAAGTTCTGCTAACTACATGTACAGAGAAATTATTTACATAATTTGCTTTGTAAATGTAAAACTGGACATGTGGAGTGTCTGAATATCAGATACAAAAGGCTTTTGAGCATTTCTAAGGTCATTTACACAATCTAAATGCTTAACCATTTATTTTTCATAGCACCTTCCAAAATATTACTCTACTAAGTGGACTAACAAATAATGGTAGCTAGGGGGATGCCAGAGCCTCAAACAGAAAATATAGGGATTTCTTTTTCCATTAGACATCAGCAGGAAAAATCAATTAAGATAACCCAGGAATTGCCACTATAAAGACAGTGATGTACTAGAGCAGTCATTTCCCTTGGGCTTTAAATCCAAGGATAGACAATAGGAAATTGGAATGAGAAATATAAAGGAAAAAAACCCCAAATGTAATCAACCCATGCCACTGCCCAAAAAGTGTCTTAAGTATTTCTTAAATTTTTGGAGTTATCAAAGATAAAAAAATATTGTATTTTCTATATGGAAAAGCATACTTCTTGGGATTTTTTTTTTCCTATTTAATGGAAACTGAGTATGCTCACTCTTCATATATATGCCATAGCTTGCAGTATCTATCTACTGGATACTGGCAAAGTGTGGCAGGTGTTACAGTAAGACCAACCTTGCAGATTCAACATATATTCTAAAAAGACAAGAAATTACCAAGAAACATTGCAGTGTTACTAAGCCAGTATTGAAATATAATTTTAAAGTGAGTTCTGAAGCCCTTTGCTCTCAGATAAACAAAGAGATCGCAAACTAATTGTAATAAGAAATGTAAGGTTTATATCACCTATTTTCTTCTAAAAAAAACCTGTTCTCACAAACGTGTATCTTCATGAGTATGTCGTCCTACTTTAGTGCAAGTGTGAGCTGTTGGTACCTCTTAAATCCTGGTTCTCCTCTCTGTAAACAGGATATCGCCTTAGAGAGTGCTGCATTCTTCCTCTAGTTAAATAGTTTGTCCTTCCACTCTCCTGACCAGAAAAAAACATGTCAATGTAAACAAAACTGTCCTGATAGTCACCTCCTTACCCATGTCTGGTTTCCACCATTTCAGAAATTGCTAAGCACAGCAACGGAGTCTTCTGTGTCAACTCAGCATCCAGTATGAGTGGTCACTTTTGTCCAAGGCCAGTCCTGTCCTGCCTTTCATCATTCTGAGTTGCATGTTCAGAAATGTGATTATACCACCCAATCCATATATTCCTTCTGAAGTACTGTCTTTGTTGTGGTTTATAAAGACTATAGAAAGCTTTAGCTACTTATGATATCCTTTTCTGCCTGGAGAACTTGTTTATTTCAGTAGTTTGAAAGCTTTTAACTTCCAGTAATTCCACCCATATAAGACAATATTAGAGGCAAAAATCAATTGACTGGTCTTCAAAGTAGATTTTTGCAGTAAATCCTTATTAGCAAATCTGTGGAACAGCTATTGTAGCAAAATCATCCATAAGTGTCATGATGATGGACATCTCTCTGTGCTCTAAGGGATGCCTGAAAAATGGGAAATTTCCAAGTTGAGTTGATGGCACTACGCGGAAATTTTATCAAAACTGTTGTGGACATTTCTTACATATTTTGTAGTCTTAGTATTTCTCACTTAAGCAATCATCAATCTTCCTTCTACGCTGTCCTCAAACATTCCATCACATCAGACATTCATTCTTGCTATTATTAACTTAGAAGAAGTTACTCTTCTTCTGTAACTTTGACAATATTGACAGTGAAATGGAAGAAAAAATAGTTTCCAAAGATTCTAATTTAAAGCAGTTGCTAAACAGAGTTGTTCTCCTAATACAGATATATGTTGTTCTGTTTCTCAGTTGATAGACGCTGCAACTGTACAAGACATTTTCAAACCAAATTAAATAATAATTTACAAATAAGAAAGCAGGCATGCAATACATTAAAAATAGCCATTCAAATAAGAAATTATAGGTATGCATTACAGATCATTTATCTGATATTGTAGTGGTTCAGTGTAGTAGCAAACATAACACTTTTAGTATCTCAAATCAAAATATGTACTCATGTTTTGTACATACTAGAAAAAATGTGAATCCTTTATGAAGCTTATACCAATTATATATAGCAGCTCACTGACGAGTGAATCATGTTGGCTTTTAATATCTATAATTAAGATATCTGCTGTAAGCAAGTCAAGTAACCTAAACTAACTCTCTAGATTCTCCCTACTGTCATGGGAAAGACAAATACATTTCTCTCTTTAGACAGTTGTCTCAGATGATTTACTCTGACTTCACTGTCCATTGGTTGTAGAGGATCTTAAATAAAGTAGATGCCTTACTTTAAGGTGGCTGCACATGGGTGAGGGAAATCTCATGTTAGTGAGAGCTGTTTATTTGATTGATATAATCTTTTTCCATATTTTAAAGCAAGAACTTCCAGAAGATAAATTTGTAATATTCATTTTTTCTATTTTTTCTTTTCAGAGCTTGAAGAATCCAGACAGAAATGCCCACCATGCTGGTACAGATTTGCAAATACTTTCTTGATCTGGGATTGCTGGAGTCCATGGTTAAAAGTAAAGCATGTCGTCAATTTAGTTGTGATGGATCCATTTGTTGATCTTGCTATAACTATTTGCATTGTTTTAAACACCTTGTTTATGGCCATGGAACATTACCCAATGACAGAACAGTTTAGCAGTGTCCTTTCTGTGGGGAACCTGGTAAGTAGTTTGTCACGCACTACTTTTTGATGTAAAAATACCCTTTTCTAAAAGAAGACATGTATAAATGCATTGAATTTGTTTTAAATCTATTCCAAAAATGTCTTTTTATAATCAATTTAGAAATGGTACATATGATTTTCACAGGTAAAGTGATTTTTTTACTGAAGCCTTTGTCTTTCATGAATCTTGTTTTCTAACTACTATAATGAAATAACTGAATATAGATGGAAGTGCAGTCTTTCACTGGAATGCCAGACTTGTTGATGTCTACCTTGGGTTTTTTCTTTCCAATGTTAAGGTAGATTATGCAATTTTTACCATGATACTGATATTACATCACAGAAAATATTTTTCTTCCACACAAAATTGATGAAATATTCAATGTCAGAATTTCTCTTGGAATTTTTTTCAGTTACACTACAGTGAAAATACCTTTATAAAAAAGGCACGCTCCCAAACTTCTTTGTTGCGCTGCACAAACAACTGATCACTACACAGTTCAAGAAAGTTTTGAGTTAAATTCTGGATTTAAAAACACTAAAAAGCATTGATAATTTCACATTTGGCACTTGGAGATAATTCACATCACATTATCACCCTGAAATTCACTTTCCTAAAGGAAATAGCTGTCACACAGCATGGTAACTATGTGTGAAACTTCTTTATTCTTAGAAAAAGCCCGGTACAAGAAACTCCAACTTCCCTTGTCTACAAGACAGACTTCAGAGGGTCTATGCTTAGAGAGTCTGACATTAGAGAGTAAAACTTTTAGACTGTAAGCTAGGAAAATCTTGCTGTCAAGTCTTGTTTTACTTTACTGGAACCATCTGCATCAAACAGGACTTAAAACACCAGGTGACATCACATCATCTCCTGGATGGATAGTCCAGCACATACCAGGGAGCTGAACTGCTGACTGGTCAATAGCTTTTTATAGGTTTACCAAACCTCTGTCCTACTATATATCCTGATTTAGTTACTTGTTTTCAGTGTTTAGAAATACTTAGATGCCATTTGGAGATAGCAATCAGCTGTTTTTTATAATAACAGGTGAGAGAACTCACTGGATTAAAAAAAATTCCTCAGGTATATAAACTTCTCATAACCATTCATTACGTTTTGTTTTAGGTATTCACTGGGATATTTACAGCAGAAATGGTACTAAAGATTATTGCCATGGATCCTTATTATTATTTCCAAGAAGGCTGGAATATTTTTGATGGTATTATCGTTAGCCTTAGTTTAATGGAGCTTGGTCTTGCAAATGTTGAAGGATTATCTGTTCTTCGGTCATTCAGATTGGTAAATACCTTGTGAATTAAATATTTGCATGCCATTATCTCACTCAAAAAAAAAAAAGTAAAAAGTGCTGGTGCCTGTAATAATTACCATATTTTGGAAATATGTATTGTATACTTCAATGGCTCACATTATTTTTCTTATGTGCCTAATTTGCAAGCTATGTTTGGTAAGTACAAATTTAAGGTGTTTGATACCTTTTAGTATCATATTATCCTATTGATCTATCCAACTGATATACTTTGCCAACATAAGACTAACTGCTACCTTTAAGAATTTTGTAAGTCTTTACACTGATTTCATTAAGAATCATCAAAGTTGAATATCTGTAAAAACATACATATTGTCACCAGCATATAGATTCATAGCATTTTTAGTCTTTATATTGTGAACATTACTTTGTGTTACTTGTGAACTTAAGCAGATCCTCTCTTCACATTTATTTTAATGGGCACCAACAATAAACTTCTAGTCACATCATTACATATAACAGTTGTAACAAGCTGACTTTAAGATAACATTTAAATTGAAATATTATTGAGCTTTTAATAGAAACGTATTTTTAATAGCAATTAGTATTGTGCACAAACTAGTTTATAGATGTGTTTCCTAGAGGCCCAAGATTAATGATTTAAAAGTCTTTATTACCAATAGTCATCACACTGGTTGAAAACCTTATCTCCTAATACATAGAGCAGGAAGGAGTGACTTATTTAGCACTACTTGCAATGGTATCCAACTTCACATAACATAGTTTGAGTAATGAATATTATTTTTAAGTTAGTGTTTATGATTTGAATGGACATCATAATATCAAGATCAAGATTTTGCTTAAAAAATTGGTCTCTATCTAAGCATGGAAGGCTTAATGTGGTGCTGAGGGAAATGTGGAACCAAGCCAACAAAGAGGGTGTAGTCACAGTGATGAAAAGAGTAGAAGCGTCTAAAATGTCTCTAAGAATTCAGGAATCATTTGTAAGTGGACGTTTAAAAATAGTAAAATAAAATGTCAAAAAAACCACAAATTATGACTTTTTTTTACTATGTGCATGACTGAAATCAAATGATAATGCATTTTTGACAACTTCTCCATGTTCCCTGCTTCCCGTTAAAATAATAATGTGGTACTACTGAAGAACAAATTAATACAGAAATTGGTATGCTCTGCTAGCCAGCTTGAACCTAGCTTCTCTTTTGTAACTAACACTAATAGTTCATCTGCATTTTTGTTTTGCAGCTTCGAGTTTTCAAATTGGCAAAATCTTGGCCAACTCTAAATATGCTGATTAAGATTATTGGCAACTCAGTGGGGGCTCTGGGGAATCTGACCCTGGTGCTGGCCATCATTGTGTTCATTTTCGCTGTGGTTGGGATGCAGCTGTTTGGCAAAAGCTACAAGGAATGTGTCTGCAAGATCTCCAGTGACTGTGTGCTTCCTCGCTGGCACATGCATGACTTTTTCCACTCTTTCCTGATTGTATTCCGAGTGCTGTGTGGAGAATGGATAGAAACGATGTGGGACTGCATGGAGGTTGCAGGCCAAACCATGTGCCTTATTGTTTTCATGCTGGTCATGGTGATTGGAAACCTAGTGGTACGTGATGAACATTTTTGAACATTAACTCTGATGCAGATGTACAGGACTCACAGCTAGGCAATGAAAATGTTTGTCATCCTTCTGTTTAGAATTAAAAAATTAATCTGAATGGGCTAAATTTTGGGTAAAAACATACGATGATTGCATTTTCCTCTTTTTCACACATTTCTATCCCCTGAAGTACTCTTACTATGGGTACAAGCATTTAGAAGGAAACTAAAATGTCAAATCCAACATCCTGTCATGGGAGTGCTGCAGCTAATTTAGAGCTGCCGTTTAATTTTTAGTACTGAACTTTTTGGATTGTTTACGTGTAAAAAACAAAAATGAAACCCAGAGGGATTTGCCGTCCAGCCTAAAAAGGTGTTTGAAAACTTCTAACTCAAGATTGTACAAGAAACCTTTATAAAAAAATTTAAATTCAAGCTGACAAGTTAAAATGCAAAATTTCAATTGATAAATATTGAATTGGTGAGAACTTCCTAGACATAAGTCTTATAAAAGGAATGAACCATTTACACTTTTACTTTATTTTTAAGTTTCTTTTACCGTTAAAATTTGCAGTCAAAATTTCCTGTCAAAATTCTCTTCCTTTAGTGATATTTTTAACATGACTTAAATTTTTATAAAATAGAATTCAAAATATTTGTATCCTAGTTATTTACATGACCTTGCAATCTTGACATTTTTTCAGCAAAAATGTGCAGAGCCCCAAAAAGTTATTTATGATCCACAACCTGCTCTACTGCTTTTTTTAGAATCATAGAACTATTTACATTGGAAAAGGCCTTTGAGATCATCAAGTACAACTGTTAACCTTGCACTGCCAAATTTAACACTTCTGATATGTATGTATTTACTATATAGCTGTATTCTCTCATCTTTTAGGTATTGAACCTATTTCTGGCCTTGCTGCTGAGCTCATTTAGTTCAGACAACCTTGCTGCTACAGACGATGATAATGAAATGAACAATCTCCAGATTGCTGTGGCAAGGATTCAGAAAGGCATAGATTTTGTTAAAAAAAAGATACAGGAGTTCATCCGAAAAGCCTTCGTTAGAAAGCAGAAATCTTTAGAGGAAATCAAAGCACTTGAAGAGCTAAACAACAAGAAAGACAGCTGCATTTCCAATCATACTGCTGTTGAAATAAGCAAAGATCTGAATTATCTTAAAGACGGGAATGGAACCACCAGTGGTGTAGGCACAGGCAGCAGTGTGGAAAAATACGTAATTGATGAAAATGATTATATGTCATTCATAAACAACCCAGGCCTCACTGTAACAGTGCCCATTGCACTTGGAGAATCAGATTTTGAAAATTTAAATACAGAAGAATTTAGCAGCGAATCTGATATGGAAGAAAGCAAACAGGTAGGATTTTTCGTATCTTAACTATTAAACTGTAGTCATACATTTACATGATTTAATTACATATTTAGAATTGTTTAAAAACTTTAATATCCTATATTTTATGTTTTAGAATTTTATGTAGTACAATTCAAGAAAAAAATTATATAATGGTATAGTGTAGAAGATCCTTAGAGTTTACATTTTTAGTATTTAGTTTATTAAAATTTGGAAGATATTTGATTTTAAATGTGATTATTTCTTTCACAGTTTTATGAGGTTTTAGGACTGGTACATACTTGATAAAGCATTCTTTCTGTAGTACCTCCATGATAAGAATTTATGGAATAAGGGTAGAAGGCTAAGGAACAATGAAGGAGTGTACAGCTTTGCATACCTAAGCAAACATAAGTGGAGAAAAAATATTTCTCTCAATATTTAGGGTAGTTCTAAAAATTAACACCGAGACATCACAGATCACTAATATATTCTGGATTATCTAAAAATTTTTGTGAGTAATATTTGAACAGACTTTGCGTTCAGAGACTATGGCTGGCTGAAATAAAGTAATCTAGGTACCAATGAATGTCATGGTAAAGCAGCAGCTCAAGTTATACTGGAGAGCAAAGTGATCTTGTAATACAGAAGCATGCAGAAACAGCTTACTTGAAGGATTTATGCTGTTGTTATTATTGTGCAAAGTGACAAAAGTTGGTCTAAAAAATCAATGCCATGTGTTTCAAAAGCTAAGTGGCTCAAATACCAGAAGTGATCATGTACAGGTGCTAATAGTATACAAGGAAAACTTTATATATTGGGGTAGTAATCAATGACAAGCTAATAAAGGCATTAGCAGAATCTAATTATATTCAGTGCCATTAGAAATTTAGGAACCTTGTCATTTAAGACATCAGGAACCATGGATAAATTTGTTTTCAATTAGATTAGAAGCTGTGATGTTGTGTAATAACTCATTAATCCAAAAGGGTTTCTTTACCATGAAGAAAGCTCTCCTATAAATAAGCCCTGCATTCATGACTTTATCATAGCTGTATATCTGGCATATATGCAATAATGATGTATTCCTCAGCAATATCAAACTACACCACATTACATTAATGCATAGCCATGATCCAATTAATCATAGTATGGGGTTTTTGCTAAAGAACATCAAGAGTGTGTGTTTATTTGCAGCTGCAAAGAATGTTGCTCTAAGAATTGTAGGATGAAGAACGAGATATTCTATCATCTGAGTTGCTCAGTTATGAGACAAAGAGTTTCAATGCAAATGTATAAGACAGTATAGCAGGAGTGCTTATCCATGGTAAATGTAGAATATAAGAGATACAGGAAGTGTAAAGCAGTGTAAATTAAGAGATCAACTAGTATAAAAAAAAAACCAAAAACATTCAGAGCGATTCTGAGTCTGAGAGTTAAGTATTTTTCATGTAAGCTGATCTAATAAAAGTTGGCTTTCATTTCCAATGAACCTTTAGCAAAGTCTTCTATGTCTTTTCATATATTCTGATGCTTTTTAAAATGACATTTTACTAGATATTTTCTGTTTTCATTGTGGCTTTGATAAATACAGTTATGAGTGTCTTCCTATTAACTCCATCAAGTTACAAGCCTCAAAATTTCCTGAATATGTTACTTTTTAAAAGGTTTGTAATATGCATTAGGAAGTTGGGAGGGGCTGTGCAGATACTGAATTTGTGGTTACATGACATGTTAGCCTCAGCAATAAAGGAACTTGGGAAGTTCCCGTCCATACCTAGCTAGTGATCCCCTGGCAGTCCACTTTCTCTGCCATAGTGCCTGTGGGTCTGTGTTACAAGGGAAGTCACTGGTTGTGCCATAGGTATTACTGGTTTATTTCTTCTGTAAGAAAGATTGAATGGCTCCGTTTACAGTGTACTGCCATATAGTCTATGAGAACAGCTGAGGAAAAAGCAAAATGCAATGCAAAGGCAGAAACTCCACTGCTTTCCAGGTGAATATGTGATGTAGGTACACTCCAAGAAAGTGGAGTAAAAGCCCTTTTTGATGTGCTGAGAAAATACCAATTTCAAGGTGACTTTCACAAGTCAACTCTCTGTTTAACCCCATCTTTGCCTGGTTCAGGCATTGTGCCTTTATCTTCTAAGGCCATCCTGAAGTTTCTGGACAGTAATAAATCAAAAGGGATTTTGCCCTTTTTTTTAATGGACTTTTATCCATATGTCTTCAGGAAGAGAAACCACTTAATAAGCAATTTGACTGAAAATTTCAGGTGACTGTGGGAAATCCAGCAGTAAATGATGGATGGTATTTATATTAAGAAATTGTGGAGAAATTTTCAACGGGGTTAAGACAGCTTTAGGACTTTGTGCAGCTTCAGTATTTCCATAGACTATAGTAGTCAATACCATTGGGAAACTGGAGCAATAATAACTTCCATCAAGTTCTGCTCACCCATAACTGTTTATTGTTTAACTGTCTGACATGTATTCATACAGTGCAAGTGTGCATATTGTGAACAGTGTCTAATCAGACAGTACCCTGAAAATTGTGAATTCTATATTAATTGCACTTTCTGCTCTGGATTCCTTATTCCATTCCTTCTGGATGATTTCTGTGGAAAGAATAAAGTGGGTTATTTTATTGTGTGTATAAAAATCCACCAGCTTTCTGAATATATGAATGGAAGTTCTGGCGTGTGACAGGAATTTGTGAAAATTCCCAATCTTCTCCTACCAAGTCAACCGTACTGTTGAATCTTTTGCTGCCTTCTGATTGTCTTTTAAGGAAGATAAAGAGTACACTGGTGCAGTATTTAAGTTACCTCTCTAGAACAGTACACCATCATTTGCTTTGTTTTGCCTCTCAAGGGGTCCCACTGAGAAAACACTTCTGCTAGAAGGCCTGGTCTGCAAAAGGAGGGGTAAGAGATGGGGCAGAAATTTCCCTGCTTTAACTGGGACAGTACTTAGCACTTAAAACACCCTCAGGAGGTATCCCCTATAACAATGTTTTATTTAACCACAGAGCTGTGGGAAGCTAGAGCTGCACAGGAGCTGTAAAATGAATCTTTTTTTTTTTCTGGTGTCTTACTGTCACTGATGCTTAAGAGCAGAATGATTATTTGAAGTCTGTCATGCTAGAAGTGGGGCATAGCCTGTGTTCCCCTGAGGAATATGCCAGGAGCAGGTAGTTACGGTAGATATTGTAATTGTGGGTGAGTGAGGAAGAAATTGTAATATTTCCTATTTTTTTTTTTTTTTGTCAGATATGCTATAGTAGAAAGTAACTCTAGCCACCAAGCTTCTTTTGGAAGGCCAGCTCTTTTTCTTTTTTTTTTTTCTCCCCTTTCATGGAAAGACTTTCTAATTAATTTGCTAGTTAATAACTTCCCAAATCTGCCAGAATCTATTCTGGAACCTGGTTGCAAATTCCAGATCTAAACAAGATCTTTCTAATACATATCACTAGAAAATTGAGTAAATCTCTTTTTGGATGAAACAGAAAGATAATACTTGTTAGATTATTAAGTTACTCACTCCTTTAGAGTAATAGTTGGCTGAAAGTACCTGCAAGAAGTGAACATTTCATTGATACTTTGAAAAAGAATTTTTTAATAATCAGAAAAGAGAGATAATCAATGAGACAATCAAAAACAATGAGATAATCATCAGAAAAGAAACAGATTTCTGCTCTGAAAATAAGGTACTCAAGATCATTAACTTTGAAGACAATAAAAAAATTAGAAAGAGCTAAAGGGGATAATTGGGTGGGTTTTAACGTTAGCATGTGGATGCTGTTTCCATAGTGAAATGAGTGGACTATGTTAATCTTACCTAACATAAGACTCCTAACTATTGTATATTACATACCCCTTAACAACTGTTCATTATAGCTGATTGCCAACTTTATAAATATAGTTTTGCATTTTGACATGGGAAAATAATTTCAAATATATTTCTCAGTTATGGAAAGCTTATTTCACAACTAAAGAAATACATACACCTACAGGCCTCAATCACTCACAATTCCAAAAGCTTTTCTATCTACAGTGTATGTAAAGTACATACAAATTCAGATTGGAGAAATGAGGTTACTCAATTGACTTCTGATGATCACAACAGATGATTTTCATCAAATTAAAAATATCCTTCATCATCTAATCTACTGAATTTTTAAAACAATGAATAAGTTCAGTTTTCTGTTTGGCTTCACCAAGGCCTTTGTGCCTAGATGAAGTGAAAAAGACAAGAACAGAGTTATTGCATTCCCAAAAGATAAGCATTTTCATTGGCTCTAACAATAGTCAAAAGAGACTCCACAGGATTTCATCAATTTGTTGGATGATTGTTTTATCATGTTTAAAATGTCCAACAATCTAAATTATCTTTTCTAAAACTGACCAGTTCTGGGGCGGTTTCTTCAGAAGTAACAAATTATTTAAGTAATGGACTACCTGTGGTTACTGATTTAAACCATATCTCTGGATACATTGATGCTCCACTGTCCAGACACCAATACAATCCTCTTTTGAAACAATGATATAATGATGAGAGATTCAGAAGTGTATAGCATACTAAATCTAAACTAGAAATTTACATAATATGATAATTCATCCCATTTAAACTGAACAGAAATTAAAGATGTGTATTTTCATCAAGATCTAGGAGTTCTACCATTATTAGAGGATGAAGGAGGAATGGGAAGACATACATCTTCAAAGTATTTTGCTTCCTGTACATACGTATTTTTCAAATAAAAGAGATAATCACATAGTCAATTAAATGAAGACTAGGACATGAAACAAACAAACAAAAAATCCCTTAAAATTTTCATTAATAAGCATTAAGGACTATATAAATACAGTAATAGTTTCCAAATCTGCTAATAATGTCTTTGTTAATTTTATTCATTCCATTTTTATTTATGAATCACAATTTTTGTGTGCAGATTAGTAGTTCTAGCTTCTATATTTCTAATTTCTCTAAAATAAACTAACAAGTTCTTAGAAAACTTTGTTTAACATTTCAGGTGGTATGTATTTCCCTTTTTCCAGCTAATAATAAAATATTTAATAATTATGTTTTAATTGTGTTAAAGCCGTGTTTGAATTAGAGATTCCAAAAAGACAAAAACTAGTGATCCTGTGTCTTGAACTTCACTACCTACCATTCTTACTTCTCACAGGGGTAAAACCAAGCTGGAGCAATCAAGAATGCAGCTCTGGTGCTTTTTAACCAGGTAGAGCAACGTGTCACCACTTTCACACAGGTTACCTAAGCAAGTTATACATATATATGTATATATATATATAATCACTTTTTAATGGATTTTGACTGGCCTGCATGCTATTCAGCTATGTACCTTCCCTATCCATTGCAAGAGTAGAAACATGCACAGCTGCTCTCTGCTGAGTTATGGGATTCACATCACAGCATGGTCAGGTGGGACTGGCAAACCCAACATGTATTTTTTAACTCGGCTAATGGTTTTTCTGAATATTTAAATACAGTGTTTAGCAATACCTGCATGCTCTTCAGGTTTTGAAGTATGGATCATAAAAGTACTGGAATGTTTTATGCTAAAGAAGCCAAAGAAAAAGGGAGCATGCATAGTTTTTAAAAAATAAAAACAACCCTTTTTGATTCAGCCCTTATAAATGTAAATATTTAATGAAATGTGTGAAATGTGTAAAGTGATTTTGAAATAATTTCTGCCACGACTTCATCCCCTTAATGGATAATATTTGAATTATCACAGTAGCTACTTGTGTAAAAATTACAGTTACACTTTTAAATCTGCAATGCACTGTAATGCAGATCTTCAAGATGCTACAAACTACACTCTATTCATTTGGACAGTGCATATCTTGAGTTTTATAAACTGGAAGAAGAGCAAACAGTCTTATAATTGCTAAAATTATACTTAGCTAATAACTTGCCTTAAAGATCTCTGAAAAGCTAAACATTTTACAACTCCTCTTTTCTTAAATGCCTTTATAAATAGTGGTATTTGGAATGTGTTTCACAATAGCATTCCGTAAATGATTTGGGGGACTTACTTGTGTGAATTAGCAAGACTACACAGTAGTCAGCATAATTTTTATAAAATGCACATATACCTATTTACCCTAGGAATGTTTTTCAATATAGGCAAACATGCCCTCCATTGATGAGTATTGGCAGAGCCTTCAGGAATAGGAACAGCAAATATTGCACAGGAGCCAAAGTTACATGAAACTAAGGAGGTCAAATTATTCTAGTAAAACTAGGCATCAAAATTTTGGGGGGATTGAGATTTCAGTCCTGTAGCAGGATTGAAAACTGTTTCCTTCAGGCAGAGTTTTACTGGCTTCAAAAGGATCACCAAGTGGTTCATTTTGTAGCCTTGATTATAGTGCAGCATGATCTACCTTTATCATATTTTGGTTTAAATTGCCCAGAGATGCCAAAAAAATTAACATTGGTGGGTATTCTGAAAATTCTCAGATTTTAATAATTAAATTTTAAACCAAGATATGCTTCAAACACCAAATAAGACTCTAAGGAAAGAGATTTTAAAATTATATTCTTAATATTATATAAAAGTCAAATATCATAAGATCTGAGATTTAAAGTCAGTTTAGAATCACTTTGGAATCATCAATCTCCATTATTTTATATTTTTTCACTCAGTTACAGTGCAGCTTTCGAGACTGAAAGTATAAAACCACATGGCTGAATTACTAAAGGCAATTTGTAATGGCTGAATCCTTTTATTTTATTGTCACTTGAATCATGAAGCCGTTTGTAAAGCTTAAAACTTCAGTAGCCTGCTCTTGCTCTTGTTGAAATCTAGAATAGAATCAAATGAGAGCAAGACTGGGTCTTAAGTGAATGCATTTTCTTGTAAATGGGCGCATTAACACGCTGTTGGTCAAAGCTTGTTTTAATGATCGAAGCTGTTGATAAGAGATGCACTGCTCTGAAAGAACATTATGGAGGCTGATTATACATACATTAACCAAGTATTTGGGTGGGTGATGAAGCATTTTTTCTTTTATATCCTACACAATAATATTTATAATACTGTTTTCAGAAAAATATAATCCCATTGAGGTAGTCTGATTATTTCTTTTATTTTTGTCTGTGATTTCCACAGTATTGCTCAGGCTGCTGCTCTAGTCAAGCATGTCGTTTTGCTGATTCAGGCCTTGAGAATGCTGCACCATAAGCAATTGCTTTCAAATGTTTCCTTATAAAGGAAAATGTGTTATCATTGAAGATGCAAATAAATATTTACAGGGCATGGTCTGTCCTAGAGGCTGATAATCACATTTATGAGCTGATAAGAAGATTGTGCTAATCCATCATGTGTCTCAAGCTTCCTATTAGTTTTATTAGCTTTATTGCTAGAAAGAATATCATTAACGTCACCTTACTTAAAATGTATTGGTTCTTTCCTAATTTAGGGTCTTCAAGCAAAGAAGAGGAGTTTTGTTAACTAATGAGGTTTTTCTCTTAATAATGCAGTTGTTTGAGATTATATGAAAAATAACGAAGAGAATGCTTTATGTGAAAATTACTGAAAAGAATTATAGTAGTTTTTGTTTGTACTGGTTACAAACTGTACTTCTGCCACTTGGCTTTTAGCAACTATGAACTATCTGCAGCAGAGTTTACATGGGAAAATGCAGTTAAAAATTTGACTGCCTTTTAATTTGCACTCACAGATTTATAATGGATGCTTACTATGAACCTTTATCTTGCTACTATTAAGTCAGTCATGTATTTAATGATGATGGATCAGGCCATGAATAGTTTTACTTTTCCTAACTTGAATGTGACAGATAATTATTTTTACAATATTTGGGTTTTATTTAATGAAGAAACTGCCCATGATTTCAGTGGAAGGTTTCTTATTTCTTGGTATTTCAATGATATATAGTAAGAGAGTTAATTCACAAGTATTAATTTTAAAAAAGAGACAGCCTTATGTGTTGACAATAAGGTGGTATGCTAATAATGTTTAATATAGTGTACATTACTGGGTATTTTGGTTGTAAATGTAATAGAGAAAGTGAAATTTTAAATATTCTCACAATGAGCTACACAGTATTTTATCTCAGACTCACAGACTTACATGACCAGTAATAAAATTATTCCATTTAGAGGCAACATGGCTGTAACTATTTTACATATATAAATTTTGGAAATCATACAGGAAGTGCAGTATGAGAAGTGAAACATGATATTTTTGGTCACAATGCAGTAACAACCATGGGACCTGAGGTCTGAGTGACCCTATATTCACTACATACTGTGTGTGCAAAAGGCAGCTTCTGGAAAATTATCCTTGAAATTATCCATCATTCAACATGATTTTTGTTTAAAACTTAATTCATGTCATGTAAAAGTTGAATATGAGGAAATAATTCCTTAAAAAGCTGTATTAAGATGTATGTGCCATTTACTTCATTTCTGGCAGAAAAAGTTCTTAGCTGCCAATACATTTTCCTGAAGAGACTAAGTTTTAACTGAGGAGTTAAATAACTAGTTTTAATTTTCAGCAGTGTCTCTGAAGAAGAAAATATATGGAAGTGCCTCTTTCAAGAAACAAGTTTGTGTTTATTATTTGTTGCAAAATCTGAACAGTAGGAGATTTTTATATTCTAAAAATGTCACTATCTTGAAAACTAAATGTGAAAAGTAGTTGCTATTAAGCACTTTCTCAACAAAATTGTATAGAAAGGTCTTCATACTTTCTAAACATGACCTTCCTCCAAAGGTCAAAGGACATGAGCAGTTCTGCTTAGCTAAAAGCACAAATCTACTCGGTGCTAGAATGCCCTTTTGTTACATCAGTACCTGTACAATTTAAAGTATTTAAGTGAGAGGTCCATTCTGCATCCCCTTTGAAATTCCTATGTACAACTGCTACATGTGATAAATCAAAAGAATTTCACTGCCATGATTTCTTTAATGTTGCTTTCTGATTACAAGCCTTATTTCACAATAAAAGAGAAAGTATTATGGAAGAAAAAAATTACAACAGTACTGTCAACTGAAAACAAATTACAAATGCTATGTCTAATTATTGAATTTTTTGTTTGCATTTTTAGCAGGATTTTCTTTTCAAAATATGCTTTCTTAAAAGGGCAAAATTATGGGCAGTCTTGTGTGACTGATAAACTGTATGGCCGATAAACTGTATGACCTGATCACAGTTTTAATGTACTCAGTTTAAATTTTCTTAACTTGAGTTATTTTCTATCACTCTCCAGTTCTTGCAGTTTTCATATCTAGAAGTGCTTTTACTGTAGTAAGGACTATAGTATTTCACTGTACAAAAAAAGTAGTAGAATGATAGAAAAATTTGGGATGAAAAGGACATCTGGAGGTCTCTCAATAAGCACAGGAGACCGGAATGCAAAGATGATGTTTCAGCTCTGGTAATTTGTGCTTTCTTGAAAAGTTAAATTGTGCAAAAATTTGCCATTAAATTTAGAACTTTTTAATCCAGATAATGTGTATTTTTGTGAAAATACCATATGTAGTGGACAAGAAGATATATGTGCAGATTTGTGTTAGCTCATTTTGCCAGGAAAACTAAGACAAGTTTTCAATGTAATCCAGCATAATAGTAAAGACAATGAAATAACTTGAGAGTGTGGTGCATGCAAGCTCTCCGGTATTAATACTACTCAGAATACTTCACCAGTCATATACATGGATCAGGTTAGTAGCCAAATTATATTTAGTCCTTCCCTATGAGAAGATAAACTGGGAAACAGAACTATACCATTTACATGTCTATGGTTTTACTTTTGGTGATGCATACTTATAAGTTTGCTATTCTTCAAAAGTTAGATTGGCATGATTTGATTCGGTACCATTTTTTACAGAATATGTATCTAATGAGAAAAAATTGTTCTGTGGAACTTTACTTACAGAAACTAAATGCATCAAGCTCATCAGAAGGCAGCACTGTTGATATTGCTCCTCCTGGAGAGGGCGAGCAAGCAGAAATTGAAAGTGAAGAAGCTCTTGAACCAGAAGCCTGTTTTACCGAAGGTTGTAGAATAACTATCGACTTAAGAGATGTATTACTAAAATGACATTTTTACTAGGCTTATTTAGGTTCTTGAGTGTTTCAAATCTGGTGGACCTTCATGACCTCAGAAATCAAAAGAAGATACTTTTAGCCCAGAATGCTGGAAATCAGATGAAAAAACGAGGTTTCCCTAGGCTTTGAGTAACTTCATATATCTGGCCACTGCATACATCTTGTAACAAAGAAACTTCCTTAACTTTTCTATTGTTAAAATGCTTTTCAGCTATTTGAAAGGGCCCTTGAAATTTGGAAGAAATAAATTTTCATGTGACTCCATCAACAAATGGAACTGTTACATGCTAACAGTCAAAAATATTGGTGTTTCTTGGATTGACTTCTATAATAATAGACAAATAGACAAACTATTGTCTAGTTTCTCTCCAGATTAGTGTTCTAAATTCAGATATTCATCATCCTGTGTGATGTGGTATCCTATTCAGCATTTCAGTGATTAATTTTAAAAAATATTATAAAATTAGTTAAAGCCTCTAATAATATATACCAGAATAAATATTGACTTTTAAGTAATTGGCTTTTGGATACTAATATCTCTTAATCTAATGCAGGTTGTGTGCAGAAATTTCCATGTTGTCAAGTAAGTATAGAGGATGGCAAAGGAAAAACTTGGTGGAATCTTAGAAAAACCTGCTACAGCATAGTTGAACACAACTGGTTTGAGACTTTCATTGTATTCATGATTCTCGTCAGCAGTGGAGCACTAGTAAGTAGAACAAAATTGCAGATGCTGAAATATTTAGATATCTCTTTAGGAGCAACAGCAAAAATAAACTTTGCTCAGAAAGACTTGCTTTGCTTGGAACTGTATATAACTCCCTGCATTTCATCATTCCAGGATTGAATGAAACTTGACTCAGACTTGAAAAAGTTTGATAAATTTCATATGCTCTTTTTTAGTCATATTTCTGTCTTGCCTCTGTAAAGTGGTGCCATTTTCTTTAAGACAGTGTAGGTACTCAAGGTTTAAATTGCCTGCCAATTTTCAGCATGTTTGTCAAGAGATTTGACTATAAAGGACTACTGTTAACTGTGAATACATAGCTAAATGCATGGTTTAAGTCCTTAATCCCTCCTAGGCTCAGCCACTCTTTGAATTTTGCTTGTGAAAGACTATACCAAAATAGAATAATTACTTCATTCTATTCCTATTTTGAAGGCAGGAGATACATAAGAGTGCAGAAGCAAATTAAACCTAACAGCCACTACCCAAAAAGATTTGCATTACCCACCTTTCCAGCTTTACTCAAGCTGAACATTTGCTACAATATCAATGTGCATAGTTGTACATTCTAGCAAATACATTGCTTTTTAATTTTATTTTTAGACATAAATTGGATTGATCTACCTGCTTTCTAGAAAACAATATAAATATCTCTAACAGATATATAAGAAAAGGGGGGATTTGTGTCTCTGTGAAACTTTCATAATACTACAGAGGATAAAAATTCATGCTGTGAGTTTATTTCTTCATTCATTAGTAAAATACAATTTTTTAAAAAATTTGTTTTTCAACTCCAGACAAGGCTCCTGTTGCTCCAATTCATGGTATGGTTAAAGATGGGAAATAAATAAAAAAAGAGAATGAAGAAAAACAAGGGGAAATATTACCTCTGCCCTAATTATTTTTATTCTTTATTGCATAATTTTATCATTCATATTCTGTGAAACAGTAGTAATACCTGAATATATTTTTATAGGCTTTTGAAGACATATATATTGAACAACGCAAAACTATCAAGACCATGCTGGAGTATGCTGACAAAGTTTTTACGTATATTTTCATTTTGGAAATGCTTTTAAAATGGGTAGCATATGGTTTTCAAATATATTTTACTAATGCCTGGTGCTGGCTGGACTTCCTGATTGTTGACGTAAGTACAAATTAATACTGTAAAATTGACTGTAGTAAAGTTTCTGTGTTGTAAAATACATTACTACTAGATTAATATTATAAATGTGCAAAAATAATTCCCATTTCATAGTTATACTGCATTAGTAATGGCCTGCAGTGATTTGGAGGTGTTATTTAAAGTCCATTCATATGCCAAGAGGAAAAGGATGGCTGGCTATCAGTCTCTCCATTCTTCATGGTTAATATTTTCATACAAAGGATGTATCAAACTTGAGATTTTATGAGGAAAAAACCTAGTTTTTAAGCATGCTATCTTTAATGGGCTCTGACTATGTTACCTTATTCCTTAGCAAATAAGACAGTTCATTGTCCAAATATCTTCTTCAAACACTGCAGCTTTTCAAATGAAACAATTCATTTGGTCCAGATTTCATCTAAGTTCTCAGAACTCTCTTACTGAAAACTATTCTGTAATCATTTCTAGTGAAAACAGAAAGACAGTGGCTATTTGATCTAAAAAATAATTAGTTTTAATGGACTGACAATCTGCAATAGCAAAATCAGCTGTGACTTGGCAGGGTTTATGATAGAAGAGAATACAGAGTTTCTTGGCTGCCTTCCCAGCTGTGATATACTTCTGTGCAAAGGCCTTGCTTATGTTGTCGGAAGGGATCAAAGTTGGTTTTGCTCCCAGAATATTTTGGTCTCTTGCCTCACACATTATCTGACCCATTTCATTGGCTATACATGTCCTCAGTGTGGAACTGAGAGATGGCGTCTCACAGCAATTGTGCATTTTTAGTAATTTCTGCCCATGCTACCATATTTCTTGAGAAGTTTGCATAAATCCTGGTCCCATCACTACTTATTCCATATGTATATAGAAATTATCATATTTGTAACTCCCACAGGAAAAAAACCTAGCTAGATTGGCCCATAATTCAAAATGGGTGATCTTATCTTTTTTTCTAACCTGCCCGAGACAGTTTTGTTATACAGTTAATCTCTAGCTCTGTGCTGAAAATCTAGAATGAAGCAGTGTGAATGGTTTTCCTAAGAGGATGTTAATGAAGTAAGAGAGGCCTCTCAACAGGATTATGTTAAGAATGGATTTTTTTTTTTTAGATAAACTACAACTCATGTTTTAATTATTTTTTTTGTAACTTAAACCTAAACAGATTATTCTAAGCCATATTCTATATTTCCTAGTTTAGCTTCAGACATGCTGTTATCTGAGCAGGCTTTCAAACTTAAAAATACATCATTATAAGTAAAGAAGCTTATGTTGCTAACTTTTTACCATAGTTTGTAATTCTATAAACAAAAGCATGACTAAATAAGGTTAGAAGTTTCCACTTTTGAAGAATTATTTTCAGTGTTCCAGCAAGTGATAAAAAATGTTTTAGTCGGTTTAAAGCTAACTCAGCAATTTCTTTAGCACCACCAGACAGCACTTGAAACAAATATGTGAGCTCATGTTATCTTCCCAGAGAAAAGCAGAGACTACACTGCTTTAACTGGCAGTTTAAAGAGGTGTGATTCAGTGGCTTTCTGCCAGTGAGAACACTAGTGTCTCCTTCTTCATTAGAAGTGACTAATCAGATTGTTTAATTCCATTCTCTAAAATTATTCAAGAGTATATACAGATAGTCCTTTAGGGCTTTTACCTTTAATATCTCACATACCTGAGTCTCTCACTGTATCAAGTAGCCATAGCTACTCTCACTGATTGTGACCAAATTAGATTTTAATAATTACACTAAGAAATGCTGATTTTCAGCTCTGTCACTTTACAACTGTGACAGATGACTCTTGGTACATCTGCCTACCTCAGTTTAAGACTATCATGCAATCCTACTGTATGGCCTGGCCAAAGATCTTGAGCAGGGCTGTCACTGCTAAGTTTCAAAAGATTTTACAAGTTTTTGCAACACGTAGTCTGTATTAGAAGACAAACACAAATGAGGATATACAATCCTTCACTTTTAGGAGACATATCTTTCTACCATTTTGAGATCATTTTCATTTCTTAAAATTACTGCATCTGCATGGATTAATCTATTTATCAGTGTAGAGAGACATTTACTTTCTCACATACTAGCAACAAAACAGGTGGAACTGATGAGAGAAGACCAAGTTAACAAGACTGAGAACACCAGAGAAGAACAGAACAGCTGTATATACAATATAATTCCAAGCAAATCTTTGTATCCCATATGAACTCTCCAGAGAAAAACACATTGTTTCCAGTAAATAAAGTATTTCTGTGAGAAAAGACATAAGGTTTCTGGTGTAAGAGCAGTTTCACCATGGTAAGAAAGCTGAAATAGTCTGAATATAGTCTGAAATAGGCAGCACAAACAAGATTGAAGAATCTTACAAACAGAACCGAAGAACTGCCAATACACACAGTGCCACTGAAGGCTTTCAGGAGCTGCTGCTACCTAACAGTTTAGAAGGGGTCTTGTTTGTGGAAGATAGCTAAAGCACAGTGCAAATTTGGGGACAAAAGTACAAAACGAAGGAGCCATTAATGTGAGTTCAATTTCATAGGACACCTTGCTCTCCCAGAGAGATTTTAAAAATGTTTCATTTTTTATTTTTAATTCATAAAATGTGCTGTATTTACACTAAGGTTTATTGTCATGCCGGGGTATCTTGTTGATTTAACTGAATAAATGAATATTCTATTAAAAATGCAGAAAATTCCATGTCTTATTATCTCTGGAATATATTATGGGTGGCTAAGGATGAAAAATATCTCTCTCACTGTAGCATAACAGGACAAATAAACTGCATTAATGATAATTATTAAGAATAATTAATGTCAGTATTTAATATAATGTCTGAAAAAATAATGTTATCTCTTGTAAGTGAACAGACTTCAGTTACAGACTAAGAAAATCAGTAAGATTTTCTTCTTAATATGCTTATAATCACAGCAAGTTCCATTTATCCATTAGAGCAATAAATTAATCCTTTCCTTTGATAGAAAGAATTACATTCTGACATGTAATCCAGTTGAAATGTACAGCAATATGAATTCACTAAAACACTATTTTCTGCTAGATAATATACATAGCAACATAGCAATGAATAATTGATTTGTGTTTGCTCTCAGATTGTCTTTCTTAGACATGATCTTGTAACTCTTGTGTTTGTGATTGATCTAATTGTTCTTTATGGATATAAGTAACATAGGAAACCAAGAAACCAACTTTTCACATAACGGGCAAAATCTTACCACCATTATCAGTGAATGCCAATTTCTGTACAGTCTTTGAAGAGTTCTTTAAACTGAGGCACAGAAATGAACATTTGAGGGATTTTCTCAAGGACCAAAATATGCCTATGTTCATTTACATGTAATCTATGCTTTTGGTGGTAGAAATGAATAAAATATGAGTAAGGTATGGTGTTTCCCCACTCCTATCTTCAAAACTGCTTGAAGAAAATTAATTTCTTTCATATTAACACTGTCTAAAGCTCAGTTCCATTTGAGAAGCAAATTAATTGCTCTTTACTTAAGTGGATTGTCTTATAACAAAATCCCAATAACATGAATCAGGACCTTAATACTGCTGTAGATAATAAAGCTCTTACTGCTATAAGGCTAGCAGCTGTTAATATCTATCCCATAATATTTTCCTATACTTAGAACATTTAAAAAAAATAACAGAGACTTGGCAGGCAAGTCAGAAAGTACCACCTCTTTCAATACATATTTCAGAGATATCCTGGTTATTGTTGCTATGAACTGTTTGACTTACAAGTAATATTTATAACAAATATTTGTAATTAGCTACTACAATATGTAGTATATTATTAGCATTTGTAGATATTCAAAATATTGCCAGAAGTTAATAAAATAATTTAATGTATTCAGAATTTTAAATGTTTGGAAGGTTGAACCTTAATGAAGTTACAGAAAGTATGGCTATTTCGTCTTCAAATATTCCTGAAAATTTTATCCAAAAGTATGCTTCCATATGACTGTTAAATCCTATCCAACCATAACAGACATTTAATAGCATATATTCCTTTTTCAACCATGTCTTTTTGAGACCTCTTGCCTTTCCAGCAAGTATGAATATGGTGGCATTCTACAACTTGTCACTGTTGATTTGTTGCTTGAATTTGTATTCTTTTTAAATAAACAGTGTAGAACGATTTTTAAAATTTTTTTTTTCTGTATTTGATAGGTCTCATTGGTTAGTTTAATAGCCAATGCTCTGGGCTATTCTGAACTTGGTGCCATTAAATCGCTACGGACATTAAGAGCTTTAAGACCTTTAAGAGCCTTGTCACGATTTGAAGGAATGAGGGTGAGATAAAATGAATGAGTCTGAACAAATGTATGCATACAAAAATGAATGTATATATGGTTACACTCACGCTTTCTTCAGAGAACTCCACAATGGAAAGGCATGCAAAAATGTGTGGGAAAAGGCCTTTCAACACGTCCTTACAAACAACCTATGTACACCTTATATTTGGAAATTAGACCTTGAGCTCATTAAATTTGCCTGGTCACTGATGCATAGTTGTGTTTTCCCAGCCCCCTGACTTAAAATTTCCATTGATTTGTGGACCTAGGAAAATAAAAGGACATGACAAATTTTACAGTATGGGGTTGGAGGTTTCTTCTGCAGTTTATCTGGTCTTTTTTTTCATCAATTTCTGTAGCTAACCTCTATTCTGTGTTAGTTAGTCAGTGGTTCAGGATGGAACAGGATTAGCCAGAAAACAAAACAAACCAAAAAAAGGTGGAAAAGCTGACAACAGTGACACGTCAGAAATGAAAGCTTCACTGTGTCTTCCTGTCTACCTGCCTGGGGAAAAAAATCCCACAGTAAATGCTCTAGTATTAGAGAAAGGTTTTCTGAACAGACACCTGAAATAAGGATAGGTTTGGAAGTATAGAAGGGGAGAGACGGGAAATCATTTTCTCAGTTAGAGACCTTTTACTTCATATGAATGTCTCTGCTGTAATCTTACATCTCCTAGAGAGCTAAAACCTTCCTGTTGAGGAGATTGTTATTTTCATATTCTGACAAAACCAAAACAAGCAACCAAAAAAAAACCCACCAAGAAAAACCCTATTATAAACTGTCTGCTGAAAATGCAGACTATGCTACTTACTGAGAAATTGACACATAAAAAATTAAAAAGAAAATGTTATTGAGAAATCTCCTTTCAATCTTTCACCTCAAAATACCCCAGTGCTGCAATACATATTTATAGCTCAGTCACAGGTCTTCAATTTCCAAATAAAAAGTGTGGTTCCTGTCTGGGTAAGACTGTTGGTATCCTAGAGGTGGCCACGCCTGCCTGTGTAGGAAAGTGTGTCCTGTAGCATATCACCATCACCACTATGTTTTACATGATTTGCAATCCAAGCAACACTTTAAGTCCCTATCTAATAAATAGGCAAAACTGATATTGATGCTAGACTACTTTTGGCCAACTCAGTGAAATGAAAAATACTATGTTTTTCAAGAAAACTTTTGTCCAGGGATTTCATCTGGTCTTTTACTGCCACTTGCCCATACACAGTAGCTCAAGGGAATTAAATGCAGCCAATTAAAAAGAAAAAGAGGGATAAGTGTAAGAGCAACTATAGTGACCCAGGCAATTTAAAACCAAGACTTAGAGGAGATGCTGTTAATAAAGACTAAATAAGATATCCTTTATTATGTTGAATTCTATGTGGATATTAAAATACACTGATGCCAATATATACATAATGTTTCTAAGAATAAAGTCGTTACTAGTGATAGTTTTACATGCAGACGTTTTTATTCAGTTTTTCACATCATTGTTCTTTGAGCTTTTTCTGATTTATTTCCTATTTATATATTTTAATTTATGTTGCTGGAATTTAACATTTATTTCTCTCTTTTTCTCTAGAGCACACAAATTCTAAGAATCCATCTTGCTACTAACAGGTTTTCTTTTGCTTTTTGATTTTTTTTCAGACTTTTGCATTGTCATCATTTCCATCTCATTTCTTGCTTTTTGTAATCTCATTAGAATTTTATTAAACCTTAATTAAATTTTCCCCCATAAATTTTAATGTAATATTTTAACTTTCCATCCCATAGTAATACTGTTTTGACATTTTAAAAGTATTTTAAAAGTATTTTTCATTTTCTTTTCATAAGCTAAGCAGCTATTTTGTCTAATTTGTTCTCTAGGTGGTTGTAAACGCCCTTGTAGGAGCAATCCCATCTATCATGAATGTATTGCTGGTATGTCTTATATTCTGGCTAATCTTCAGCATCATGGGAGTAAATCTGTTTGCTGGAAAATTCTATCACTGTGTCAACACCACAACTGGTGAGATGTTTGATATCAGTGATGTCAACAATTATACTCAGTGTGCAGAACTCATAAAAAGCAATCAAAGTGCCCGATGGAAGAATGTGAAAGTCAACTTCGACAATGTAGGAGCTGGATATCTTGCTCTGCTTCAAGTAGTAAGTAAATGTATATATTTTCTTTTTGCTCTTTTTAAAGATATCTAGGAAAAATGGGTAATTAAAGACTGTTAAGTACTGGAATCATTTCTTCATAGCAATAATTTACAGCTCACACAACTCTATTACATTGTTTCTTGTAAATTTTTTTGTTAATGATAGTAGAGTAATTTTCCATTCCAAGTCTAGGGAATACAGTGTCATGATGATGATAATAATAACAGTGTGAAAACAGTAAGTTTAAAATGCAAAAGAATCTCTTCAGTGGCGCACAGTATAGAACTATCATATTCCTTAATGCTTTTAAAAGAGTCATTATAGTACACTAAATAAGTATTATGTTACTTATAGTATTATTCTTGTGAAGTATTAGATGTTTTTGTATTGCATAGCATATTCATTCCATTAATTACTGCTACTTATACAAAATCTGTAAATTCCATATCTCCTTCAATTCCTTATCCTATGCATTGTGTTTAGAACTGTCTTTATTCTAGGTACTGAGCATATTTTATTTACATCAAAGAAATAAAGAACTTAGCTCTTACAGGTTCCTTGCTTAGAATGGAGCTTCTGATAGCTGGGATCTGATCCAAAACACAAGCAAGAAAGCATGCAATAAGATTTAGATTGAACTCTGTAGAATCACTTGTCTGTAACTCAACATACAGCTTCACTGAATGAAAAGATGTCAGAAATGTCATGAGATTTTTACAGCTCTGATATTCAAAGTTATCTAAGAACTATATGCTTGTCTCTTCTATCTCAGAGCAGGTCAATATCTGTAGCTGACTTTAATTCCAAAATTTACTACCCAGCTTAAACTGTTTTGCCTGCAAAGGCAATGTGACTCTTATGTGCTGAGTAGTAGTACTGGAAGATGACTCGAATTCTCTGACTTCAGATCTCATTGCTACCATTGCCTCTGAAGATGCATAAGGAAAACTGCTTCTCTTGAAGCTGTGTATGAATGTCATCTGTGTCACACATCCAGACAGTCTTGGTCTTTAATATCACAACTTCACTACTGTGAACCTTTCATCCTTCTTCTCTTTTTTCTTTGTTCTGATTTTTCATAATTTTCCTTTTCAAATATTCCCTTCTGACCTTTACTTTCGCCACAGAGATTAAGGCATCTTTGAGCATTTATTGTGTCACCTCTTCATCTAATTGCCTCCACTAACATTTTCTCTCCACTTCTCCTGTATTTATTGCTTCTATCTAACTCTGATCCTTTCGTAATTGTGCTATGCAATTGCCATCAAATGGCTGGCAATTGCCTCCTGGGCCAGAAAGATCTGTGAAGCCTGGCTTGAAGCACACCTTCTTGGTAAATTGGTATTGCACTGCAAAATTCAGGAGGAGATGAACACTTCCAGAGTGAAAGTTTTCTGCTGTGAAAACTGGCAGCTGTACCAAAGTACCAAAGCTACTTCTGGCAAGCACAGATGGAAATACGCTTCTTGGGATGGCTCCTCTCCTGAACCTCTTCAGGAGTGATGCTCTTTGTTCATTCCACAGGCTTTTTAGCTCTTTTTTTCTTTATTGTGAATAAGCCTGGAAACCCTGGCTAACAGTCGCACAGTCACACTTTCAACCAGCATGTCACACCAACTTTGGTGTTCCTTAGAAAATGGACATTCTGCATCCATGAAAATCACCTTCTTAGAGCAGTGATGGCAGGTCTTTCTCACTCTTTAAATGAAAAAAGTCTCTATAGGAATTCAGCCAAATTTTTATAGATGTCAATTACAGCTCTTTCACAGCTCAATTTTTGGTCTTCTGTAAAACAAATCTCTCATGAACCAATGTATATTTTTACTTTGAACAGTCTATTCCTTTTAGCTATGTGGGATTAAAACATTTCTAAAAATACCAGGTCAGTTTAGACACAGAAAAACCATTCAGACGCATGTTGGTTTTTATCCAGAAGTTATATTACTGATTGCACCAACTCATGTTGTAAACTTAACAAAATGGCTGTGGCCATGAGTGATTCTAGTAGATCCTACCTAAGTATCTCCAGCATTAATGTCTGTCTAAGTCTATCATTCTTCATCTGTAGCTCCAAACTGTTGACTTGCTGAGACCTTCAGAGCCTGATTTTTAATATTATTTGAATACCTAAAAAAAAATTCTCAAAAAACTAAAATAACACTATGAAAAATATTTTACAATGCCTGAGTTGTTAAGTGTGATTTAAAAATTTAGGAATGATTTTATTAAAAGTGGAGGTCCAGATAAATAAATAACCTAGTTCCTGTACAGATTATGAATTTGTATGGGGAAGATAAACAACTTTGTTTTATTTCTAGGCTACTTTCAAAGGATGGATGGATATTATGTATGCTGCTGTTGATTCACGAGACGTAAGTGTAAAACTTTCAAAGGTCATCTGTTGATTATTTTCTGATAAAGAGTATTGAATTTAAACAGCTAGACACCCAATAGAACAACTACACCAACAATAGCACAGCTACACACACAACAAAGAATTATAATCAGCACCAATATGGTTTTTTTTAATCTCGGAATTTTTACTGGAAAGAATTAATCCCACTTCCTCCTGTTTAGCCGAAAAAGCTAAATTAACTTATCTGGATTTTTTGGTTTTTTTAAGGATAATTTTAATGTAATAGACCAAAGAAATGTTTTTCTAAAAATTCTTTTGGTAATCATGAGTATTAATTAATTTAAGATTATATAATGCAGTTATTAAATATGGAATACATTAATTGAGTTTTATAATTTGTAACTGTGCATTTCATTGTTTCCTTAGATTGAGCACCTATGTTATCTAGATATTTAAGTGCAATTAGATTTTAAGGTTGAAAATCATCTGTTAAGCTTTCTGAGGATTAGAATTTTATTTTGGCTACAAAACTAAAACTCTGCTTAACTTATATAAATATTCATGTTAATGATATTGTCTCCCAGAGTAAATAATCCTGTTTCATTATCTTTAGCATTTCTACACTCAAGCTTGTTGTGCTGTAGAGGTGCAGATGCTGGGATGTGAAATCCAGAAAAATAGAGACAGTAACAAAATATTCCTTCGAAACTTGCCTCAATTTAATGGATTTTGCAAAACATATATTCACTAGAAATTTATTGAGAGCATATTTTCCTAGATGAATGTAAGAATGCTCATGCAAGAACAAAAGTTCCAGGGAGATTTAGGCAAAAATAAAATTTATTGATTCTGTTGCATGATAATATACTGAACCCAATATAAAATACTTATATTTCTGCTATTAAAATTTTAAGTACTAATGACTGGTCTCAATCCCACATTGCTTCTTCCTTCTACATGAGGAACTTTTTATATATGTACATACACAAACATATCTGTGGGCACATTTACTTAAAAATTCCATAAGAATAATAATTCTGTCAGCTTCCAGTTCTCCAAATATTGATTGGAATGGATGTGTTGGATCTTTTTAATAAATTGGTGCCGTGGATAGCTTTTCTATCTGAGATGGCATATACTAAATTTTAAATTATACACATCATTTTTTATATCTAGTATTCTCATGGGTAATAAAATTTTTAATATTTTTTAGGTAAAAGATCAACCTAAGTATGAGGACAACTTGTACATGTATCTCTATTTTGTCATCTTTATCATATTTGGATCATTTTTTACCTTGAACCTTTTCATTGGTGTTATTATAGACAACTTCAACCAACAAAAAAAGAAGATAAGTATTTAAAATATTTCCATATTGGTATGAATTACTAGCTATAATGAATTAATAAGTTATTTCTGTAGAGCTAATAAAAATCACAAGTCATTTCAAGACCTTAAATAAAGTGTCTATTTTTTAATGATAATCTGTGCTAAAATCTGTGGATGTGATTCTGAATTTTGCATTTTTAGCATTTTGACAAGTGAAAAGTTGGTTCATAATAATTTGAAAATTGTGTAAACAGTTAAAATGAAGATGTGAAAAGTGAACCTGCATTTTTGGTTTGATTAGATGCAATACTATCTAGCACAAAATTATTTCTTTTTCAATTTACTCTAAAGAATTAAGATAAATTAAGGTAAATTAATTTTAATTATTCTTACAAACTCTTGACACTTAATGAAGACACAATATGGCATTGTTCATACAATGAAAAATGGATCTGCAAACTGATTAAACAGTAAGTTAAGAGAAAGTCAAGTAGAGCTCATATGAATAGGCTTATAGGAAAAATTAAAAGTGTGTACATAAGGACTATTTTTGTAACACTTTTATGAGAAATTAGATGAATTTTTTAGACACAAATACAATCTATAATTTCTTATCAGTAGTAAAATAGAGGTATACAGGGAATGGTGTTTCTGTATACATTTGACATACAAGTATGTTTAAAATAATTGTATTGATAATGTATACAGTTCAGTTTTAAAGAACTTTAAAATATAAAAACACAAATAATCACATTTAAAATACTTTGAATCCTCACAATTCTTAGTTTTTTGAATGCCAGGGTCATTTTAAATTTTTGTGTGCCGTGAAAAAGCAGTTTCATATGATTTGCTTTTTTCCAATCACTAAGTAAAAAAACAGCAATACCAGACAGAATCTGTGGTAAAAGAAAATTGTGAACTACAGAAATTTTTCCTTGTGAAAATATTCTTCAGCTTCCTAGAAGAGTCATAAACATGTCTGGGGTTACTATCAATTTTGTGATGCTTCGGCTGTGACAGCCAATTTAGCAGACTGTGACTTTGACGCTGTGTTTCCATCTGACTTAGTTCAGATTCATCAATAAGCACAATTTACTTATACTGGAAGTCAGTCATTCAGTTGCACATCTGACTGGCAGCATTTGCATCTGCAAACAAAGGCTAATTTGAGTTAGTCAAGATTCCAGTGGTGTTTTAATTTGTTATGGCATGACATTAATTACTGTTCTTATTTTTATATCAAAGGTGGGGGGTTTTTTTGCCATTAAATCCACAGATTAGATACAAATACAGTCCTTTCAGACAACTTGTCCCTCAAAGTTATGTCTCTTTTAGACCTGTCTAGCTGTAATCCTAAAAGTCTATACAGAATATAGGACACGTAAGGCACTAGTCACGCTCCTATTCACTAAACATATCCTAATCAGCAAATTATTGAACAGCATCAGTATAGCAAGAGCCCTTTAGCCATTTCAGCAAAAGTGAGCCTGAAGACACTGGAAAAACTCAACTGTCAAGCTGACAAGGCACCAGTAATGGGGTTTTTCTGCGTGTTAGAAATGTATATGAGCATCCACACTCTAAATACCTGAAAAAAACCCCTCCCTTTTTATATAAATTAAATATAATTTCAATATGATATTACAGAGCGGCATACTGTAGTTAAATGTTTTATGTGTGGACATGATACTAATTAATTTTGATATTATTTCTTTACTTTGGAGGTCAGGATATATTTATGACAGAAGAACCAGAAGAAATATTATAACGCAATGAAAAAACTGGGATCCAAAAAGCCACAGAAACCTATACCGAGGCCCAGTGGTAAGAGTGATTTGATTTTTATACCCCTAATATTAAATACTCATTTGGGAATATGATCTTATACATAAGATAGATTACAGGTCTGGAAAGAAAATATTTTTTCCATTTATTTTCTTGTAAAGGTAGAAATTGCCCCTTTATAAATCCATCAGAGTAGATCATTCATAACTTGTTGAAAAACATACACACTGAAGTATGAACAAAATGATTTAATAGTGTTAATATGATAAACTTCAAAGTTCCCTGCCTAAGTCCTGGAAAACCACAGCTGATTGGATCATTTATTGGTTCTTGTTACCAGGGTCAAAATTAACTTCCTAGTTTTTCTCCTCAGAGAGAATTTGTAGGAAACGGGGATGCACTGGCCCTTGCTGCTGAAGACTGAAAGGGGCACTAGTAACCTAATAGGAAGGACAAATGCAGAAAATCTTACAGAATAAAAGAATGCCCTAGGGAGTAAATCATAGACTAGGATAAATTTGTCTCTAAGATAAGACATTACTCGTGTTATTTACTGAACTCCTACTCTGTTTGAAAAAATAAAATACTTGTTGCACCTTATGCAGCAAGTGGTTAAAAATAGATTTTCTAAGGAGAGACATATGGCAAAAAACATTGAGCTAAGTACTAAAGAAAAACTAGGCTATTACAGTCATGGTGTATTTGAGACATGTATCTTAAGCTGTCCAGTGATTTCACCAAGCACAATCAATTTAAGGAAGAAAGAAGGTTAGCATTCTAAAACCATCTGAGAATAAAGATAAGAAAATTTGTTTCCATTCAGCTGGTACTCTTGCTGGCTATCAATTTACACCACCTATTTTACCCCAGTTATTAATTGTCATTGTTATTACTCTTATTATTGCACTGTTTCCCTTCTTGTCTCTTCAGCCAACAGTGGTGAACTTCTTGATTCACCCTAACAGGATGAGATATAAACTGACATGTGTTGGGCTTATATTAACACCTGTATTGTGAATGGGTCTTGCTCTGCACTCCTAAATCTTGAAGGGAGTTGTTTTCTCATTTGGCATTTTAAAAGACAATTATTTTCACTGTATAAACTGTATTCCATCTTTGTGTTTGCAGAACAAATTCCAAGGCATGATCTTTGATTTTGTAACCAAACAAGTATTTGACATCAGCATCATGATACTCATCTGCCTTAACATGGTCACAATGATGGTAGAAACAGATGATCAGAGTAAAGAAATGGAAACAATTTTATCCCGGATTAACTTGGTGTTCATTGTCCTTTTCACTGGAGAATTTGTCTTGAAATTAATTTCACTTCGCCATTACTACTTCACTATAGGCTGGAATATTTTTGATTTTGTGGTTGTGATTCTCTCCATAGTAGGTAAGACCAATTCCCTTTCAAGAAAGAACTAGTGGAAGAAATATGAAACATTTGTTTCAAGTATGTTGATACTGAATATGAAATTTTCTTTTTCCTAGATGACTTACATGTTGATTCAGATCTTCATACTATCTAGCATACAATATATGCAATGTTGCATATAAGATTTTTGTCTCTCCCATTAGATTCACTGTCATTTTCCACATCAAAACACATAATGGAACTGTTTGGCACATTAGATTAATGTGTACAAAGAGGAGTGTTTAGTGGTATATGCAAACTAACCACAGATTTACTTTCAGTACTACAACTGAAAATTACGTGAAATGGGTGAGATTTCTTTTTACTTTTGCTAACTCAGATTTGTCAGTTCAAACCTAGTGATTGCCCAAGGTGCAAATGAGTGATACATCTGAGAAAGATTGTGTTGATACAATGTAAATGTGTTAAAGAAATCTCTGATTTTCAGAAATTAAGCCAATGTCGTCCTTCATAAAAGGCAGTGATTATAGGCTCAGCTTCAAGAATTAACTGTATCTAAGACATAATCTTCCCCATCCCAACTGTTTTAAGAACTACCTGTTTAGACAGGCACTACCTACTTGCCACAAGTAGTCTTTATTTTACTTATTTACCTTCTCTAGGATAACATTTCAACATAAGGAAGATGCTTTCACCTTAATAACAGCTTTCAATAAAATGTAATAACTTCTATAATTTTTTGTTATAACATAGAATCCCTATACTGATTATTTTGGAGATAGCAATAAATAAATCTTTCTATAGGTAATTAATTAATTTTAAATTGTATTTTAATTATTCACTTTCTTTTTCTAGGTATGTTCTTAGCTGAGATGATTGAGAAGTACTTCGTATCCCCCACACTATTCAGAGTCATCCGACTTGCCAGAATCGGTCGAATCCTGCGCCTCATTAAGGGCGCTAAGGGAATCCGCACTCTGCTTTTTGCTCTGATGATGTCTCTTCCTGCTTTGTTCAACATTGGGCTGCTGCTCTTCCTGGTCATGTTCATCTATGCCATATTTGGCATGTCCAACTTTGCCTATGTCAAGAGGGAAGTTGGGATTGATGACATGTTCAACTTTGAAACGTTTGGCAACAGCATGATCTGCCTGTTTCAGATCACCACGTCTGCGGGCTGGGATGGTTTGCTCGCCCCGATCCTTAACAGTGGGGAGCCGGACTGTGACCCCCATAAAGATCATCCAGGGAGTTCTGTGAAAGGTGACTGTGGCAACCCTTCTGTTGGGATTTTCTTCTTTGTCAGCTACATTATCATATCCTTTCTGGTAGTGGTGAACATGTACATCGCTGTGATTTTGGAGAACTTCAGTGTTGCTACTGAAGAAAGCGCTGAACCCTTGAGTGAGGACGACTTTGAGATGTTCTATGAAGTCTGGGAGAAGTTTGATCCTGATGCAACACAATTCATAGAATATAGTAAATTATCAGATTTTGCAGCTTCATTAGATCCACCTCTTCTCATAGCAAAACCAAACAAAGTCCAGCTTATTGCAATGGATCTGCCCATGGTGAGCGGTGACAGAATTCACTGCCTTGACATCTTGTTTGCTTTCACAAAGCGTGTATTGGGGGAAAGTGGGGAGATGGACGCCCTCAGAATACAGATGGAAGATCGGTTTATGGCAGCCAATCCTTCTAAAGTCTCCTATGAACCAATTACAACCACATTGAAACGAAAACAGGAAGAGGTGTCTGCTGTCATCATTCAGCGTGCTTACAGACGTCACCTTTTAAGGCTAAAAGTTAAACAAGTGTCTAGTCTATATAATAGAAATAAAAACAAAGAGGGAGATGGACACATTATAAAAGAGATAATTATTAATAAACTAAAAGGGAACTCCACTCCAGAAAAAACGGATGAGAGTTCTACAACTTCCCCACCCTCTTATGACAGTGTAACAAAGCCAGACAAAGAAAAATATGAAAAAGATAAAGCAGAAAAGAACTACAAAGGTAAAGACATCAGGGAAAATAAAAAATAATGGTCTAAGAATTTTGTTAATGGGACAACTTGTTTACAGTCTTTGAGAATGAAGCATCAACTGGACTCCTGCAGGAGATTTATGCCAAACTGACAGTTTTTACACATATATGTGTGTGTGTGTGTGTGCGTGTGTGCATATATATATACATTATATATATACTTAAGGTCAGTGCCTATAACAAAACAGTGAACCTCCATCATCAAACTGTGACTCTGTTAATCAGGGTAAAAAACTTGACAAGAGGTTACTGTTTTCACTACAGCTGACACTGCTAAGAATAAGGGAAAAGGTGGCTCCACAGAGAAGACGGAGCATGAAATGAGTGCAAAAGGATACTTTATGTTCCACATCATGTAGAACAGTAATTCTCTTCACTGTTTGTAATGCAACTGCCACATCTGTCATATTTTTACAAAAACTGTATTAGTGTATTTATCATTTTTTAATTCACAGGTTGTTTACTATTATATGTGACTATTTTTGTAATAGGTTTTATGTTGGGGAAAGAGGTATGAGGACCAGGAGTTCTACTATCAGATTCTCTATAAATAACAGATAGAAGTGATTTGCATAGACATGCTGCACTTGTCAATCATGCATAAATAAAAATATGACGTTGCACAAAGCTGAAGATTTTAAGAACTTTCATGTTTCAGGGTTGCTCTTAAATTTGAGGTATTCTAACTACTTGTATGGCTGCATCCAGATTATGAGATTATGCGCATCCAGATTAATGTGCCTGGAGAGTCTCCTCTAATTTACAGGAATCTGCAATGACTTATTTTTATGTGAATCATTAAACATTAACAAGTTCTTGTTTATGTTAAAATATTTACAGCTCAAAAAATATTGTGCGGTTTCTGCACTTGAAAAATAGCTTCACCAAATTATATCTGGGAGTTCCTTTTTTTTTTTTTTTTTGAACAGCTCTTACTTTTTTCCTGGAGTATTCTTTGGTTACTGTCTTCTCTCATTATCTCCAACATCCAGTGAATCCATAAAATACCCTTTTCCATGTAAATATTAACAATATACTGTTGTGCATATTTGACCATAGAATTAAATGGCTTTGCCGCATTGGATTGCATCAGATATGTACCACAGTATGGTTAATTTGCAAGAGCTCAACAGGACATGTTGTATCCTATGTCATAGATAGTTAGGAGAGTATCACTGATGCATGTCAATGCTTTTGCTGCTGTACCTTGCTCCTTCCACTGTCCACAGTCTCCACGATAGGAAACCATGTGTCAGTGATGAAGTGAATCAAGTTGTCCAACCAGACCTCATTCTTTCAAATCATCAAGCAATAGTTTGCAGCTATTTATGAGCTTTTTTAGTTTTGCATTTTAAATTTGAAGTGGCTGCTATATGGTGTAGAATCAGACTGTACAGGCCATATTGCAAGCTATTAAACCTGTTGACAATGTGGTTACCATATATAAATAATGTAAAGACATACCATTTGGCAACAGTTCTGTATATAAGAAAAGTGTCTTCGAGTTTAGATTGCTGTTTCTTATATTTCTTTCCTCATTCACTTGGCTTATTTTCTAACCACAGTAATTCCAAACTGACATCATCACACTATGAGAAAAAAAGTGAGTATTTGTAGACTATCTTGTTTTAATAATATATTTACATATATTCCAATGTGAAGTAAATTGTGTAAATCTGGAACCCAGCTTGTTTCCAAATAGTTACAGGACATAGCAAAGAAAGCATTAGGGGAATGTATGAATTTCTAGCACTGTTTGCATCAGAAGTTCCGAGAAAGTCTCATAGTTGATTAAATCGTTGCTATCCTGCAGTGTCTGTTTACATAGTCTATTCTTATTCTTTTTTGAATCACAGTGCACTAGGCTTGTACAAATAAAATATTTCCCAAGAAAAAAATGGCACATTTGTATAATTGAGGACATCAGGACATTTTGTGTTTCATACACAAGCTAACATTAAATGTAGAAACTTTCTTTTACAAATGCTTTTGACTTGTAATGTGTTGGTGAAATGCATGCAGGAAATTGTTATTATCATAAACAACGCAAACAATATTACATATGAGCCAAAAAATAAAGATTTCTTTTTTTTTAATTGTGTTTATTTTGCTTTGTCTCTGACCTTCTGTTGGTTAAAGCAAGATAAAAACTGACTTTGGTGCAAAAGATTGCTTTCTTTTTCCCTAGAGCTAAACACCTTATTCTTCACATTTTAACTTCTACATAAAATAATTATAAAAAAAATCTGAGAACTTTGATCAAACTCCATTTATTTCTACTTCTTTGTTTATCAGCATATTTTCTGGGAATAAAACTGGACACCTACACAATTCTGCCCCAGAATGTCCTCTCAACCCTCAAGAGCCCTTCTCAGCCATAAAGGCACTGCTCAGTACTGCTAAAAAAGCTGTCCATGTTTTATGAGTCTTGAATATGCAAACAAACTCTCCAATAAAGTTTTTTTGTTTGGTCTCATATAACATTCAACCAAAGGGCTCATTGCAAACAGATAAAAGCTGGTTTTAGTTATACAGTGATTCTTTTTATTCCAGTAATTCTCAAAAGTAATAAATACCATCTCACTTGATGTCACAAGTAAGGGATAACACTGACACTCAACTGCGCCAAGTAGTGTTCATAACCAAAATATCTGGATGTTAAATGGTAACATGGCTTGACTCAATATGGATGTCATCAAGCTGTTCAAGGGTAGAAAAATTTAGGACATTGAAACACATTATCATATTATTGAATTTAAAATATATTATTATATTTCAAAATTCACAGTAAGTACAATATTCCTGGAGATTTCGCACTGGTTTGTTTTCAGTGTTCCTTAGTCTGTGGATATTATGCCATATTAACCATATTTTGGCTAAATATTAAATAGCTCATATAACCACAAAATAACGGATGGAACACTGTAACACTACAGTCTATTCAAATATCTAATACACTGAGCATCAGCAGCTGCTGCAGCTGTCTCTGAGTTGGACTATCATGCGATAAGGAAGCCATACTTCACGGAATCATAGAAAATGCTGAGTTGAAAGGGACCCACAAGGATCATTGAGTCCAACTCCTGCCCAAGGGCATTGTCCAAATCTCCTTGAACTCTGTCAGGTTTGGTGCTGTGACCACTTCCCTGGTGAGCCTATTCCAGTGCCCAACCACCATCTGGGTGAAGAGCCTTTTTCTAATACCCAACCTAAACCTCCTCTGACATAACTTCCAGCCTTTCCCTTAGGTCCTGTCACTGGTCACCACAGAGAAGAGATCAGTGCTGCCCCTCCTCTTCCCCTCACAAGGAAGTTGTAGACTGCAGTGAGGTCTCCCCTTGGTATCCTCCAGGCTCAACTAAGTGCCCTCAGCCACGCCCCATATGGCTTCTCCACAAGGCCCTTCACCATCTTCATTGTCCCCGTTTGGACACTTTCCAATAGCTTCATGTCTTTCTTATATTGCAGTGACCAAAACTGCACATAATATTCAAGGTGAGGCTGCCCCAGTGGAGAGCAGAGTTGGACAATCCCTCCCTTGCCCAGGTGCTGTGCCTAATGGCCCCCAGACACGCTTGGCCCACCTGGCTGCCAGGGCACTGCTGACTCATATTTACAACTTTTTGTTGACCAGGACCCCCAGATCCCTCTCTGCGGCACTGCTCTACAGCACCTCATCCCCAGTCTGTCTATACATCCAGGGTTGCTCCATCCCAGGTGCAGAATCCAGCACTTTCCCTTGCTGAAATTTATATGGTTGGTGATTGCCCAGTCCTCTACTTTGTTGAGGTCTCTCTGCAGGGCCTTCCTGCCTTCAAGGGAGTCAAGAGGTCCTCCCAGTTTTGTATCTTCTGTGACCTTGCTTAATATCCCTTCCAGTCCTGCATCCAAGTTGTTTATGAAATGTTTAAGAGAACAGGGCGTAAAATGGAGCCCTGTGGAACCCCACTAGTGACAGGTCACCAGCTTTCTGTCATCCCATTCATTACAACCCTTTGAACCCAATGCATGAGGCAGTTGTTCACTCATCACATAGTGTGCTTATCTGAACAGCTTTCCCTGCACCAGAAAAATGCCTTACTAAGAACACGCAGATTTGTGTAGCCTGCTCATACCCTTAGATCTTGGAGCTGGTCTCTGGCCCTCTTAGAATACAGGGTTAAAGCTCAAGATATGGCCTTCCCTAGTTGTCTGGGCATCCTTACAAGCACCTGGCCTGTAGGCCTAAATGAGAAAATCCTCTAACTTGTGTTAATGTCAGTATGTACATTCTTGAAGTCAAAGTTATGTACATTATTTATTCCACTGCTCCTCTGACTAACTCATCTAACCTTATAAATGATTCAATTTACTTCCAGAGACTTTTGGAGCTCTTCTGCTTCTTTGGTTCCTGAAGTCTAACAATTTCCTTTTACTCTTATTTTTTCATATTACCTGTTCAAACCAGCATCTAAAATCTGCAAAACTTTTGCTCTGTGAACAGGTTGGCAAGTGTTCTGATGAGGAATGCCAGTTCATCATTCATTTTCCAGAACCTGGAGTCTCTTACAGTACTCTGTAAAAGTAAGGTTATTGTATCCATCTTCATTACCAAGCACAGTATGTGCGAAAACATTGGCAATGCTTTTGGCATGGACCAGCAGAAATGGCTGAGGGTCTTGGTTCAACCAGGTCTGGAAAGAGGCTCACTTCTTTGAGGGAGTTTATGTCCTCCTAATTACCCTTTTCTGCTTCTGTGAACAACTTCTTCCCTCCTACCTATTCCTTTTTACACAGAAATCAGTTGAATTTGTACAATTTAAACCTCACACTACTCCTCTCCTATGCTTCCAATGCATTTGAATGGAAATGCCACTTGAAAGAACTCTTTACATGCTACTAGGCAAGCCAGTAGTGATGGCTATTCCAGTCAAGCATAGTTTTATATTACTGCCATAGTGCGCTTGTAGTCCTTTCCCACTGTTAGTCCTCCTTTGTTTCCAGTCAGCAAAGGAGGATTCCTTATATTATTAGCTCCTAAAATCCTCGCTGTATGACTATACTGACCCATGTCCAGGTGAATTTTCAACATGTCCAACCACAGACAAAATGCCTTCCACTCTGTATTAAACTTCTTATCTGTCACGTATTGCCAAAAAGAGAGCATTAGTAATGCTGACAGTAGAGCCAAGTCACTCTCCTAGTATATTACTTGGTACTTTTCCTTAATGAGTTTTCAGATGAAAAAATTTCCACATGGATGCCTGGAAAGGAGACATATTCCTGTTCAGTACATTACAAATTAATTCATAGGACAGCACTGCTTAATGCTGTTCCCAAGCAAGTGTTCCCAGAAGTCCCAGTGCCTCACATGAGCTAATGCAGCAGGACTAGCTTGCACAGTCATAAAAGAGTAATGAGCTTGCAGAATTAACTGAAGCTAATTCAGCACTGAAGAAATTTTAACAAAGGAGGAAAGACCAGTGTGTGGTGGAAAAAAAACCCCAACCACTTCCTTCAAGTAGGAGCAGACTGGCCACAATAAAGACAAGCAGGACTGCCACTATGGGAAGTTAGGATCCTGAGTAGGCAAATGTATTTATTGTGAAATTCATTATTGCATTAAAGGAAATGGTGAGTACTCAGCACTTCTCAGTCCATTATAAATTGCATACTGTACTTTATTGAAAAAAAAATTAAATCCTTTGGAAGATAAAATCATGATGGGAATTAAAAAATCAGGACAGCCCTTGCCCAGATGGTTCATCACTAGTATATAACTTACACGATACATTATTATTATTGCTACATTAAATGTCAAAATTGTGTGAAGATTTTTATATTTCCGAGCTTAACTCTCTTTAAGTTCTACTTGTTGTGATTTTCATGTTCATCTCTTTATTTCTTCATCTAGATAGATAAAATGGAAAAAAACATGAAGAAATCCGAGCAGGAAAGATTACTGGACTAACAACAAAATCTTACACTTAAAATAAGTTTGTATTATTTTCTACTTTTTTTGCCATTATGAAGAATGTTTGGCTATCTAGAAAAAGACAAGGCTTGGAAAGAGAAATAACACCATGTGAGTGAAGCTTAAAAACAACAGAAATAACTATAAGTAGACAAAGCAAATAGCAAGCAGAGTTCATTAGCCACGTGTTCAAATTACTGAGCTAGTTACAATGGATGTTTTCTAAAAGATCATGATTAAATCACGTACAATTTAATAATAAGACAAGATAAGGTAAAGGGGGATGGTGAAGTGCTGTGATCTGTTTCCACTAAACACCACAGAACAGGGATGTGCTTCATCTTTGTAATGTAACACATACTCTGCACCACTTTACAAATTAAATACTGCACCCTCATAGAAGAAAACATACTGCAACATGAGGCTTGCCTAAGCTAAGAAAATAAATTGCACTGCAGTAGCCTAAGTAAACTGAAGCCAATTACCATCTCTCAGGAGAGAAGACAAATCACATGCATCTCTGCAGCAAGTGCTATGTTTGATGCATATATGAAAAGACATATCATGAACAATTTATAGCAGTAAAGGAGGCATTCATTCCCAAACATTCTACACTTCAAGTACATTTCCTGTATAATAAAAGCCACTTCATGGTTTTTTTCTCATAACCTACATTAAGGGGTAACAGGGAAAACACTATCACCCCTAAAAGTATTCATTGTTTTTATAGGAAACACACATAAAAAATGTAAAAAGCACTTAGCAGACCTTACATAGTGTTATTGGGTTTTTACATAACAGGAATTTCAGTATCATAGGGATATTTACTCTTTATTCTAAAACCCCGATAGTTGGTACATGGATCATAAACACTCTGCCTCACCATTTTCCTGATTTAGAAGTGTTTGGTTTGCTTTCAGAAGGCATAGCCCCAGCTACATGCTTACCGCAAAGTACAAGCAAAGTACAGCCTTAATGAGTGAAATGGGTCATCCTAAATCGAAGGGGGTCATGCCATTTTTCTCTCGGTCTAATGCAGTGATATCAAATCCAGCAAACCAAAAGAAGCAGTTTAACATTTCATATAATAGCAGCTATTTTCAAATATAACATGCACAGGTTTTTTAATTATGTCACACAAACACTGTAAGTTGTATTATGAATTTCTTTCCCAGAGATTTGGAACTGATTGACTGAATTGAACAGCGACAAAAATTTACACTTCTTCAAATTTTCCTCTTGTTGCTGTTACAGGGGGATGACAGTGATCGGTCTAATTTTATGACTGCAGGAAGCTCAGTCCTGGTATACACTTCAGAGATCCCAGCTCTGATCTAAGGAAGGAAATTGATTGACCCAGAAAAAAATAACAGATTTTGTCTCTGCAGAATATCAAAGGCCTTATCTTACCTCTTCATGCAAATAAGCAGAGAAAGATCTGAGAAGCATGTAAAAGCATGCAGTGGGAAAGTTGTATAAATTCTCTCTCTCAACTAAGAACTAATAAATGAATTACATAAACACAAAAATATACAGAAGGTGAAAGGGATAGTAGTTTTAATTGGCATAGTCAGATCCTAACATGTGGGACACTTATCATAGGTATTTATTCTTTGGATGGGATTTTGCTACTGCAAGTCCAGGGAACAGCACATTCTTTTCAAACTCTGAAAGCGACAAGAGACAAAAGTGGCAGAGCATATGCTACTTCCATGAATGTGCGCTGCATAGAAAGGATGTTACTAACATCTCCCATCTGCACCAAGCACATCCTTAATTCATGTGTTGCAGAGTCTGTTCAGAAATTAGGACAAGCAATGATTTTTATTTTACTGTTATCTTCACCTCATAATGCAGCATTTTAACCGAGACTCTAATTTACACATGTATTTTCAATTGTATGTTTTAGACATAAAAAGCTATAACTGCTCCATTTAGCACACTACTTTTTTTTCCTTTTCTTCTTTGGTAAAAAAATGAGAATAAATTACCTGGTGCACCCAGGTTGTGCAACAGGCAGCAGAAGTATTTCAATTACCTACATCCTCTACTCATGCCCTCTGGGTTCCTCACACACAGCAGAATTTCAAGAGTTCCAAAAGAAGATATGAAGCAACACCCTTCTTGCTGCCCATATACATGGAAATACATACTGAGTGCAAATAGCCGTAAGGGGTACTTGGTGTCCATTGGGCAGCCCTGTAGGGGAACTCTCAGTTCCTAGATCCAGAACAATTAGCCTGTTTTTGTACTGTGATCTGAGTTCACCACAACTCTGACACTGACACCTTGCATGTCTTCATGATTGTCATGCAAAAACAAGTCCTAAAACTTAGTAGGTAACTAAAATACAAAGCTCCCTATTGTTTAGTTAATCCCAGAATTGTCCACAGCATGCAACATTTTTAGCTAGGTGATTTATGCTGTTAATGAAACAGGCAGGGCAATTTAATGGCTGAGTAGTAAATTCTCAAAGTGATTTTGTGAGCCTGTATTTCTTGTTCTAACAATTCTATTTCTATTTTACAGACTGTTCATACATACAAGAATATATAAGCTCTTTGTTTTGCTTCAGATAAAAATATGTAACTGACAATGCTGTTTTACTGGCTTAGCTGTTCCCAATTCACATTCTGCAGAATTTGTCTAGCTGAAGCTAGAGATTGTAAATATTTTACAGTAAAACGATATTCCTATATTTTCTAGGTCACTGCTTTTTCTGTTCCTGAATCATTAGGAACAAACAGCAGGAGTGAAGGAAAGGCTCCATCTGAAGATGGAATACAAAGAAGACCAATTGTTCTCTGCAGCTTCACCACTGCTCCCACACTGCTCTACAGCACTGAAAAACATACACAGAGCTGCTTCCCTTGGGAAACTAAGATCCAGATAGTAACTCTCATTTAACATGGGGACTTAAACACTTCAAGGAAGTACTAGCTGGAGTCCGTTCTTCCATTTAGCCAAATCGCTCTAATTAATTCCCCATTAAAATCGTAGGGTTTCTTTCCATCTTTACTCTCCCAGAGCTCTATACTTTCCCTCTTTATGTCAGCCTACGTTAATTTGAAACAGGGACATCTTCCTGTTGTCTGTGTACAGCATTCCTGGCTGAACTTTAGGCTGAAAACTCCAGCACTGAATAATATTAATAACACCACAGATAACAAACTCTTTTCCACAACTCATCTTCACTAGATATTATGTGTAGACATACAGAGTGACAGCTGTATGGTCCTTACTATAAAATTTCATTCATGTAAACCACAAAAATTCCCATCTTTCATTTATCTTGTTCTGTACCCTTCAAGACTGTCAGACTCTGACAGTCCTTTACTTTTTTTGAGGTTATGGTAACTCTCTTCTTTACCTCTCAAGTTTCCATGTCCTTACGCAAGCACTTCACTTCCTCCTGTAGCAGAGGTGTACCTGTGCTGCTGCAAAGGAGGACTGGAATTGAAACAACAAGCATCCTGCAGCAACTCCAACTCCAGCTGTGATCTTGGCAGATTGCAGAAGTTTAAATGAGGCTGCTCCAGGTCAGGCCATACGAAACCTGTAGAAGGAAAATACTGATAATTCACTAGGTGGCACTTTTATGACCCACTTGAATCTGAAGCCAAAGAAGATGCAATCCCATTTTTCTGCTATGACATCAACAAGGTCAAACCATATTTCATCACTGAAAATGCTGTAAGGCCTCTCTCACAAGCAAAAGTCTGTGTGTCCTAAGTAAAGCTCAACTTCATATTTCTACTTACCTAAATTTGCTGGACATACTGAGGGAAGACTGAGCTGAAGGACTTTTCCTGTTTATTCTCATTAAACATTTCCCACCATATGTGTCTACTTTCTGCTGGTAGAAGTGGTCATAGCCACAGAGCTCTCCCTTCCTATTCAGACCAATGACCTTAAATCACTGCTGTATTAAAATGCTTTCACCTCAGCATATAGGTATACCTTCCCTTCTGAAGTGCCTCACTCGGAAAACCTTTGGTCAATACAATGCAAAAGCTCCGGCAGTCCAACTGCGAGTGTCCTCCTGCCTTTCCAATCCAGTAAAGATTTCAAATGGCAAATGCAAGCAGCCCCTATCTCGCTGTCTGCAGCGATCAATTCTTTCCCATTCCTGCATTTCAGGGAGGACGCACGCACATAATAGAGTAGACAGGGTAGACGTAATCATGTGTAACCCATACAAAAGAACCCACAGCTAGAAGGAGAGTATCTTCATGCCCTTCCCCCCACTTAGGAATTACTATCATCTTACAAGAGCCCTCCCTAAGGGCTGTGTGTAGTCATGGTGACAAGACATCACCACCTGTCTGCCCCTGCAATGGAGGCAATGAGCCAGAATGCAAAGCTTTGTTTTGCTGCTGCTGAATGCATACAGCACATTTCCGACTAGCCTGACTTGAACAGAAACCAAAGAAAATGACAACACTTTTAAAAATATAAAATCTTAAGAAAGTTACAGATTTATTAATAATGGCTTATGAAAATGAATCAATAAAACAAAGTGGCATAAAAATCTTCATAAATTAACATGCTTCTCACTCTTCAAAATGCAATTTTAGTCATAAAATCATAAAAATGGATGCTTTATGACCAAAAGCTGAAAATGTAGACATTACAGAAACAGAATTTAAAATAGGCTGCAACTGTTAACACACATTGCTTTTATTCCAGTGAAAATGCACACATACTATTAAATACTGCTTTCCTGCTGTTAACAATGTCCAGCTTGCAGCATTTTGCCTGTTTTGGTACTGACTCCAAACATCAGCTGACCAAAAATCACAGAGAAACTGGCTAAATTACTAGCACGATACAGCTCAGTGAAGGGAAGCAGTAAACATTATAAATAACGAAACAAGCAGCTGAAATTCATCCCAGCAAAGAAAGGAGACAGCCTAAATAGAATGGGAGCAGAGCATTTCCTCTTCCTTATCCCAGATATCTAGACTGTACTTCAGGTTATGCATACATTAGGCAGCACCTCACAGCTCTCAGATGTGGCTGCATGCCCCTACCTCAGGCTGAGCTTGCACTGGGTAAGACACAGTGGGAGTATCTCCTTTCTCTTTCCAGCACACTGGGTTTCCCCAGGAAAGAAATGCAGACTGGTAAGGATTTTCAGTGTTCAGCAAGTTCCCTGAAATGGGTGAACTGGAGGGTGAGGATTAAAAAGCAAGCTGCAGAATTCTCTGTTTTGTGGTTTAGATTCACCATCAGAGACAGTACATAAGATTTCTGAGGCTGTACTGTTGAATTGGGCCGGACCTCTGTTTTCCTGTAGGGGCAAATGCCACTACATACCTGGATCTCTTATGGGTCTACTCACATGTGCTGGCTCTTCTCTGGATGGGCTCCAGCACTTCCATGTATTTCTTGGAGAGAGAGAGGCCCAAAACTAAACACAGGATTCCAGGTGTGGCCTCACCAGTGCCCTGTACATGGTGTCAGTCAGAGCCCTGGTCCTGCTGGTCACACTATTGCTGATACAGGTCAGGATGGCACTGGCCTTCTTGGCCACCTGGGCACACACTGGCTCAAGTTCAGCTGCTGTCAACCAATACACCCCAGGTCCTTTTCGGCCTGAAAAGCTTTCCAGTCACTCTGTCCCAAAAGCCTATGGCACTGCCTGGAGTTTTTCTGCCCCAAGTTGCAGGACCTGGCTCCTTCCCTTGCTGAACCTCAGGCAATCGGCCTCGGCCCATCAATCCAGCCTGCCCAGATCCCTCTGCAGACCCTTCCTGCTCTCAAGTAGATCAACACTCCCATCCAACTTGGTGTCATCTGCAAGCTGACTGAGGATGCACTTGATCCCTTTGCTCAGATCATCAAAAAAGATATTGAACAGTATTGGTGCCAGTGCTGAGCCCTGGACAGAACTCCATTCCCCACCACTCTCTGGGCTCAGCCACCCAGCCACTTTTTTACCCAGAGAAAAGTACACACATCCAAGTCAGGAGCAGCCAGATTCTCCAGGAGAATGAGGTGGAAAACAGTGTCAAAAGCTTCAGTAATCCCTAGGTAGATGACATCCTCAGCTTTTCCCTCCTCCACTGAGACACCTCAGATGTTCTTGCATCATTTACTACATCATTTGTAAACAGCAAACATTTTATCTTTCAAGTGGTTAGCAGAAAGGCATCGTTTTGATATATTCAGGAGAAATTAAGAGTGCTTCAGTGCTCTCAGATACTAATTGGTTCCATTTTGTCTAATCCTTACAACTGACAAAGGCGAGGTGCTCATGCACTCTGCCCGTAGTCACTCTCCTTCCAACATATACCCATTTAACAGGCAGACAAAGGCTTTCTGGCATCAATAAACATAAAATCTTCGTGTCTAAAACCAATATTCAAATGCTAAAGGTCACATGTGCTAATCTGCCATCTTGTGGGTATATATCACAACACACTTTTTTATTATCAACCATACAATTTATTACAGACAAATTAGCATCTTGTATTTGTATATAAACTACCAAAAGGTTTCTAAATGAAAAAATGTGAGACATAAATACAACCTACCATCTGGTAAATAAGACATACACAATGAGTATTGTAAGTCCTAAAGAAGTAACCACAGAGGAATATTACCCGAGTTACAATAGTAATTCTAGTTGGACAGACACTCTAGGCTGGAAACTTGGTTACCTTGAAATAAATTACAGTTGTGAAAAACAGTTATAAATTATGAGTTAACTACATAACAAATTAGTGTAATTTTAAAAACAATTTTAAAAGAAAAAGAAATAAAAGTCAGACTCTTTTCCAAACAGGGAGAAAGATCAGTCGTGAGGTGCTGAGTAAAAACTTCATTACTGCCTTGGCTGCCAGTTAAATTGTACGTGGCATAGAGAAAGTGCCAATCTAAAGGTAAAGTCCAAATGGCATCGGCAATGGTACAAACATCAAAAGGGTTTCCCCACAGATACATAAAACTTACCAGAAAATTATGACCATCAAAGAAAAAAAAAATCTTAAATGTGCTTAAATACTGCTCTAAAATGCAAACAGCTCTTCTTTCTATTCTGTGTGGAATTTTGTTACATTAATACACAAAAATATAATAAAATTATATTAGTTTAATTGGTGATTAACTTCAACAGTGTCATGAAACGTTGGTCCCTGGCAGAAACTCCCAAACTTCTATCACCCTTCATGTCCTTTATTTGTTCTTACTCTAATGAAAATCTCTCTCTAGACATGAAGTATGGAAACTCTTTATAAAATTAACAGTAAAATATTGATTCTATTTTAGATACAGGTAATTTATTTCAGTGTATTCCATTAAGACACTTTTCCTCACCTCTGATGATAATGACTATTTGCAAAGCTGTAAGACTGAGGTGCTTTCCTAGGAATATTCCTACTAGAAAGAAGTAATACACTAGTATGGAGACATCACCTGTCTAATACATTTTGCTTTTTGAACAATTAGAAATCAAAACTCTGGTTATGTCTTAGCAAAAGGTAATTTGGGTGCTTCAATAAAAACAATTAAATGGACTCAAAGGAGGGGCAAATAGCATTTTAAACCATCATTGTTAGAGCCATGATGTGTGTCACTTGTGTAAGTATTGTGGAAGAGATTCACATTTTTCTTCAGCAGTATCGAGAATTTAGCTTCCTTCTTGGAAGAGAAACCTGGAATCTTTATGGACTAGCTAAAGCAAAATAGCCAGCTTCACTTAAGAAAATGAGAAAAAGTCTGAAGAAATAGCAATAGAAAGTATGGCTCAATAGCTTATCATGTGCCTCCAAAATGCTTTTCAAGAGGAAAAAAAAAATTTCTAATGAACATCTGGGATGTATTTTCAGACTGAGAAAAAAGTCTACAGAGCTTTTGGTTGTTTACCCAGACAAAGATAAAAATCCTAGCAGCAGATAGACATGAAAGCATTGCAAACATATTACTGTTTTGAGTCCTTGAATGAATCTGCCTAGGTGCAAAGCTATGTCACAGGGAGAGCAAGATCAGCAGAAGACCTTTCTTGGGTCACCTTTTACCTCCAGTGTAGCTGATTTGGAGGAGATGTTGCGGGGGCAATTAGTAAATATAGAAATATTCTTGGTTTAATGATGACATTAAAAATTTTCATGGAAGACTAGCTTGGTAGCCTGCTGAGTCAAAATTTTGCCTTCCCCATGCAAAAAATTATTATACCTACCAGCTCAAAGATAAAAATACCTTCTTCCACTTTTATAAAGTACTATAACAGATACACAAATTCAAGTATGACACAGGTTTAGCTAAGAAAAATCTATATTTATATCCATATATTATATTTATTTCTACAATCCACCTGAGCTGTTTCTGCTACTTTATGAGTGTTGTCTCAGTTACATCATGGGGCATTGATTAATCTCAGTGAAATGTATCATCAGAAATGGAAGCCTGCAACAAAATTAAGACACGGATTTTGATCTACTAGTCTTTCAGGGGAGTTACTGCCAAGTTTTTGGTTCAGTTCACTTTAAGTATTGTTTCCAAATCCAAATTCTAGATATGGGACATGGTTTTGAATTAAAATTCTTACTACAATCCTGTACCAGTCATAGCCTCCTAACCGGTGTTGGTGTGATATCTGAATACAATTATATTCTAAAAAGGCTTCACACAATGACAGTATCGCATGAAATAAATTTCTACAGTTATCTGTGACTTTGCCTTTTCTCATTATGTGCATGTATTATGTATACATAAAGAAAGTGCAGTTCAGAAAATTTCCTAAAGAAAGATGCAGCAGTATTACACAAAGGTGACAAAGCAAACAAAAGGAAATCATGCTTCACTAACTTGATTGCCTCATACAATGACAACCAACTGGATAGACAAGGAGAGAGCAGTAGATGTTGTCTACCTAGACTTCAGCAGGCTTTTGACACTATCCCCCAATAGTGGGATAGTGTCTTTCTAGGCAAGCTCAGAAAGTGCAGGCTGGACAAGTGGGTGGTGAGGTGGATTAAGAACTGGCTGAATGGCAGGTCTCAAAGGGTTGTGATCAGTGGCACAGAACCTACATGTCTAAACAGTCTCTAAAGCAAGTCAACTGTTATAAGAGGACAAGTACCATCAAGATATCTCCCCCAGAGCAGTAAAGAGGAAAAAACAATCCAAAATAAAACCTCCCAGGAAACAAAAAATCACAGCTTATTCAACAGTCTTGTATTTTCCTTGCAGTAAATTAATACACAATACATGAAAAGTAGCTTCAGAGGAACTTGAACAACTATAAGCACTCTCTGAAGAAAATGCCTTTAAAATTGCACTAAAATAATAGTCTCGCTTCAGTGCTGCGCACACAAATTACATTTGCTTGGATTGCAAATTGGACAAACTTAAGTAAATCGTTCACTAAATTTTGTGGTTTGGTTTGTTTCTCGTCCCTTCCAAATTCAAATTCAAGAAACAGAACTTGAAGATCAAGCTAGGTTATTTCTGGTTTTTCTACTGGTGCTGACTGAAACACGTTCTTGTTCCACAAACTACAATTTACCTATTACTATCCCCAAGTAAATGATCATCTTGGCACCTCTATTCCTTGTTTATATCCTCTCTCCGTGCTTCTCTCCATAGCATCACCTATTTCCTTTCTCATATTATCTGAGACCAATTATTCTCCATGGTATTTAATTTTGAAGTTTGTTGTTCTCTTTCAGATCCATAAAAGGGGCTTCTGTGACCAAATGCCACTTTTCCAACTGTATTAATTTTTCCAAGACAACATATCACCTGTACCTGCAATTCCAATCTAGCTTCTGACAAGACACAGGAGCCAGTATGATCAACAATATCCTTGTAGTTGTTTTAATAATTCTGAATGAGATGAGATGAGATGAGATGAGATGAGATGAGATGAGATGAAGAGATCTTATACAATTACTTTACGGCATTAGTACTGACTGCACTGCATAACTTCTTGAGTGATGCAACTGAAATCTGTGCATAAATGAATAAAAACAATCATGGGTTAGACTTCAATGAAATGCTAGCAAGGGTTAAATTCTGCTTTAATCCTTGGACAGTTATTTGGCTGCTATTGAATGTGCTCTTAAATGTGCCTCAAGCTTTTCTTTATAGTATGTTTTGATCTGTTAAGCAGTGATGAATAAAATAACTAGGAAATGTTATTTCTTCCCTCATGGTGAAGTAGGGGAAAGAAGGCAGTGTAAGATTCAGGATTCGCAGCAGACCACGTAGTGAAGTCAAAGAATCCAGTGCACAAAGAAAAGTGAAAGCAGTGACATCAACACTGATAATTATTTACTTACTACAGTATTATTCAAATTGAAACATGGACAATTTCAGATGAAAACAGGATCCTTTCCAGTTTTCAGTTATTTAGCTTTAAAAGAGATAGCTATTTGTCATCAAGAAAAGGTTTTGTTAAAAACCCATTCATCTGGTGAAAAATAGAACTCTATCAACCTAGCCTAGCTGTTTTTGCAAATTTCATCTCAAATAATAAAATAAATTTTCTAAGTGAGCAATGCTCGAAACAAAAAAGTCAACTTTCTCCATTTCCTCTTCTACCACTCCACTGAGTTTAAAATTCTACTGTTTTGAGTAAACCCCACACACTATCAGAAAGTAATGGAATAAAAAAGAAACACAAATAGTACAAGATCATCTATTTACATATATTCATGTGTCTAAAGTAGAAGAAGACAGGAAGATATGAAGCAGAACAGGAGGAAGCAGGGAAATGGAGAGAGCCTTTCACGTGGGCAATATTCTCAACCTACCAAGCATTACTATAAGATTCCAGGATATCTATTCTGATCCTATTTCTGAGTAATAAAAAGTTGACATAAATAAAAAATACAAAAATTACAAAAGAAAGGTATGTCCCAGAGACAAACACTCAGGCTCTTGAGTTGGTATTAATATGGAGTGTAGCATGAACCTTCTTCTCATTTACAGAATCGGAGATAGATAATATAGAAGAGTTAAGACTAATAAAACATTAACAATTTTCTCTCAGTTCTCATATAGCTTTGTGTTATTTATTCTGAACAAGACTGGATATTAGTAGGGGTAAATGAAGCTCTGTTCTTGTGCTCTTTGCCAAGATGACATAAAAATCTCTGAAATCCAATACAATTTTCTTAATATCTTTGCTATTACTACCATAAAATGGTAAGAGATTCCCAGAAAGAAAACAAAACCCAGCTGCATGTAGGTCTTCATTAGGAAACCAGGCTGCACTTTAACTCACTAGAATCAATTCACTGATGATGCTGGCTATGAACAGGCAGAACAGATAAGAAAGAACAAAATTTTCAAAACTCTCACTATGCCTTTGTGTTTACCCTAGTTTACTATTTGTGATTCTGAAATTTTTTACTCTCTCTCAATAAGTGTCAGCTTAAATCTAAAAATCATTACAAACTACTTACAAACTTCTGCTGCAACACTAAAAACCTTTTTCATGTGTAGTTGTGACATCAGCTTTTTACCACTTACCCTCTACTTCTGATTTATGGTCAAATAAAAGATTTTGCAGTGAAGACAAAAACTGTCGGCCTGTTTACGCATCACTTTAGCAAACTGAATGGCTGATGGCATATGGTCTGATTAACATGAGGTGACAGAAGGAAGGATCCTTAAATCACCACGTTCTAAATTAATTTCATGGCTAAAAAGATGGCTTTGTAATGGCCATGTATGATTATGTGGTTTTGCACAACCCTGTTCTCTTTGTGGTGATCTGTGTAAAGGTACCCCACAAATGAGATCAAACTATGGAAAGTAATGGATCAATGCTGGTTAAATACCAGTGTTTGAGTCCATGGCTTACATTTTTAGTGAAGAGTCTCCTTAAAAATTAACTATCATATTCTGGATGAATAAAGTAAACTCAATTAAGCAAAAACCAGAATTACAATAGGTCAATAACTAATAAAAAATAATGGTTAGTTCATGGAAACTTGCAATAAGGATACTCCAAAACTCTTATTGACTTGTCTAATCCTAGGAAAATCCTTCTAATGTGTTTTTATAGACCATCACTCTGCAGCAGTAAGCAGAGTTTGTGCATAAACAAGATGACCTAGTTTTCAACATCTGCAAGTCTTAGCTTGAAGCTTGTTTGTTACTTGAAAAGGCAATTAAAATTTAAACAAGTGTGAAAGAACAAACTCTTATTTTCCTTGAATTTCTGTGAAAAAACCCAGTTACACATTAACTAATATTTAATACAAAGCCACATCGGAACTCAAAATAACAGCAGATAATTAGCATTCATATTTTTTAGAATAAAACAAATCACAGACATATACAAATATACAAGACATATACAAATATACAAATATACAAGAAGAAATATACAAGAACAGTAGGTGTAAACAATTCAGGAGATAAGGTTGGTCCGCTCCTTTCAAATTATAAACCATGTACACAAAGCGTAATTTCACAGGATATTCTTCAAGTAAGAAATGACCCGTGAGTTGATGAACTAAGTGACCTATGTATTATTGTGTGGAATTCAAGACACTCATCTTGCAACAAACACTCCACATGAAAGGTGACTTTCAAACATCAGTATTTACAGAGACAAACTCATTACTGTTTTCCTCTGATAGCAATCTTTTTTTATTGCATTTGCATCTTTTACTATTTGACTATGCATTTCATGATGGATTTACTGTTATTTATTGAACTAGTTGCTTATTACAAGCAGAAAGGTGATACAGAGCAAAATAATTTCCAAAGAGCTTGTAAACCAAACACAGGAAAACACAGGAAAAAGGACCGAAGGACCAAAGAGCATTACACTTGCCCAAGGACCACAGGGCATTACAACATCCATTTAAAAGGAAGCTAAAAACCCAAGTAATTTATACTCCTTCGTGTCCTGAAAAATGTTCTGGAAGACAAAGGTGCAAGAACTTCATATATTTTATTAAAAAAAACTATACTGAGTAAACTTAGCTCCATCCCTGCCACTGCTCCAAAGGATGGCTTTCTAGTCAAAGCACAAATGCTGAAGTAAACAGGACTGTATCCAGGTACCAGCTCCTCTGCAGGACTTCACACTTTTGGCTTAGACTGTTATTTATTTCCTTTACTTCCATCTGTGTTCAGAGTCCAAATGTATGTGTTACACAAATACATATAACATCTACATAAACAAGTGTTCTAGACTTTCCCCATGGAAAGTCTACTTGTTCTATGTAAGGCATATAAACTATTTTCATGACAAAATGTGGCATTCTACAGACAAGCGCACAATACTATAAACACAACATTTCTGCTTCCACAGACTATAGCATTCATAAAAGGAATAACTGGTAAAGATGAAGGATGGGAAATAGGGTAGTCCCAGGACACTAATCCACTTTTAAAATTAAGTATGTATTGCCATTCTTTGTGAATGTACATTTAAAACGCAAATATTATTCAAAAGTACAAATGCATTATCTGATTACATAAATATCTGATCTTGATGCATTAACGGAATGTAGAAGAATAGGTTGCCATTAGCACAGAAATATTAGTTTTTCTTTACTATACATCTATGTACTTTCTGCTCCTTATATTTATCTTAATTCAGTATTTATATTGTATCAATTTTTCTTTTTTTTAAATTATCACTTACTTAGACCTTTTCTTCTTATTAATACAAAGTATTTTCAAAGCTTGAAAGACACCAGACATGTAAATATATGCTGTTACTTTGATACTGATCCTGCGTAAAATCACAGAACAGAAAATAAAGACTGCAATCAGTTTAGAGTTGGAGATGGTAAAATAACTGAGCAGCATCGAAACAGCACAAGGAGAACTAAGTCTTGCCAAACATCACTTTTCTCTGAATAGAGGTTTATTTGATCAAAGTAACTGTGTTGACATCAAATGCCTTGCAGAGTCTTCTAATAGGCTTATATGACATTCTGAGATACAGAAAGAAAAAAATCAGCAACATATAAAATACAGGTATCCAAAGGTAAATGTAAATGAGATGCTCCTAATACAAGGGAGCATTCCATGCAGATCCTATGTAGCTGTTTTGGCCAACAGTAACATAGATGTATTTATCATAGCCTGGAACATGGTCCTGCATCACATTCTGGCATACTCACTCAAGAAGAAAAGAGAAATTGAAAAAGTGAAAGTTATAAGGCAAAAAGAGAAAAAAAAAGACTCAAGAACAATTTTAGACCTTAAATAATGACAAATGAAAACTGTGTTTCACATACCAATTATCAAACTGAATACTGAAGCAATGTGATTATCATCTACCAATTACATGCAGAATATATTCCTTTTACATTCTTAAAATGCAGTGAGATAATATGGCTTGCATACCATTCTCTTCAATATCATAATCTTGTCATAAATGCAAAGTCTAATACCCAATCTCAGAATATTTGGATAAGAGCTGCAGCCCTGTAAAATCACTCTGTTTACTATGATTTACACACCTTCTTTTACTCTCACAAGGAGGAATTTTTAGAATTACTACTAGAACCCTAAAAGAAAAAAATAACAATAAAAACCCCTTCAAGAAAGAGAAAATAGCAAGAATTAGAAGTTTTAAAAAAACCCCATACAGAGAAACAGCTCTTTGGATTCAATGTATTATCATGCATATGACATTACATGCATTGGAGTTCAAAATTGCCCAACTCCAGTATTCTTTTCACCAGAAGAACAGCTTTACATATTAACAGATATTTCTTTAAATCATATACATCTTGTTATTGAAGAATTCTGCCTTAGTATAACATGTTTGGATTTTACCTTTCTACCATCCTCTCGTTCTCTTAGAGAATTCATTTGCTTGTGGTACCATCCGAGGAAAGATTACAGGTTAACCTGGCAGCTTTTAGCCAACAGCCAGTTTCCCTCCCGGGACAGCACCTCTGGGCACATGGCTGGGCAAATCAGCTTGCTCCATCCTGATTCTCCCCAGACACGGGCACAAGTGATTCATCCCTCCTGGCAGATAAGCTGCTGACATTTCCATCTCTGTTTACTGGGCTAGCTGACAGATTTCCGACATGATCCCTTTGTTTTCTCCCTATTCTCTTTACATTAGAGCCAGGAAGTCTAGCAGATGAACACCTACTCTCTGCCACAGAATGGAAACACCATGTGGAGTCCACTTTACAAGTAGTTTCATTTTCAGAATATAAAAATCAAGCACTCATGTCAAAAATCTACATTGCAAAACTCAGTTTGACAAAAAAGTATCACAAGTCATCTGATGCATATTAATTTCACATACAGATGTTATTTATCAAGGAGCACAAAAGGTTTTGCAAAGATTTCAGAAGGTACTGCAGAAACACTTATGAACAGATCTTGATCCATAAAAGAATTACATTAGACCTCTTTTTTAACTTAAATGAGAAGCAGTTTTAATTCTATAAGATAAAGAATTTTAAATTTGGAACTTGCATAAGGAAATGCACATTTTTAAAGCAAACAAGTGACTTAAATAGCTTCAGGAGTTTTTAGTCTGACCCAAAAGTTTATCTACCTATAAAATATGGATGTATTAAAATTTTTGTTATGCTTTCCAGATCTGTAAACTTTAGGCAAGTTAAGCTTGACATTACTCAACTGTAAAAACAAAAAACCTTAATTATATACAGGATTACACAAATAAATCTTCCTAGGACTGGAACTTCAAAACATCTACAGGACACAAAGAGGGAGAACAGACCTAGATACTTGATAGGATTAGCAGAATTACAAAAGACCAGTAGCACCCTAAGAAGCAGGAAAAGCAATGGACCCATAAACTTCTGACACCACTAGACCAGACATTACATAGAACATAAAAGCATGGAAATCTATTTGTTTATTCCTTGTTCAATGAAAACTCACTAATTTGTGACAATACACTGGGCTTTTTTTCCCAGAGAATAAATCATCATGGACAAAAAACATACTGAGATTTGTTTTACAAGGATAGTTAAAAACCCAAAACATTCTGCAACATCCTATACAAACCAAGAATTGCTGCCTTTTAAAATATACTATGCCTTTAATATGCCTATTTTAATATACTTCAGGAACTGAAAAAATTCCAGTGTGCCTACCCTGTCTTCTCTAGGCTACCATTTCCCTTTTTTGCAGTATCTTAGACCTGATAAATGCTGCTTGCACATAGCTAAAAGTCTCTGTAAAAAAAGAAGCTATTAATGATAGCCTCCAAAAATAAAACAAAATTAACTTTCACTTCTACATATCCTTAAACTCCTTCCTCAGTATATTTGTTTCTTGTCAGTTTTAAAGGGAGAAGGTGAAAAATGGCACTCAGCACTGGACCTGCCAGAACTTTGCTATTCATGACAAAGCACCTAATGCAGCAGTAGAAGAGAGTTGGTTTGAATAATACAATTTCTTAAAAGGGGAGGTGCTTAGAGGGTAATAGACAAATTTATCTTGCAAAATAAAAGTAATTTTTAATTCCTACCAACTTCTGGGTTTGAATTCTATGTGGTTTTGAAAACTTAAAAGCAATTCTACAGGTATACTCCCCCAAGTATTCATATACCATATTGAATCTCGTTTCTTTTACAGGAAAGCAAGGGCTTTCCCAATTCAAAATGCCTTTCAGTTTGTCTTAGGAAGAGAGACTTTAAAACACAAAAATGAATTTGGCAGAAATCTTTTCATATTTTATAACATGGAGACCTGCAAGTAAATTCAATTTGTGGTCAAAAGAGACGCAATGTTTCCTTCAAATGCATGGTAGGATAGCTCAAAGTGCCTGTAAAATGTGCTCACTGATGCAAATGCTTAAAACATTATCTACTGCCAGTAGCTGCACCATTGGCAATAGACTACAAGTGCAGAAAATTTCCATCTACTATAGCAGAAAACTGACACTTTATACATGCTTATAACTGGGCAGAAAAAGCCTAGCAAAAAGAATAAAAGCATTTTTAATATATATAATGATAAAAATCAGGTTTTAGATAAAAAATTTAATCTACTATGAAATCTTATCTTACTGAATTGGTGGTGATGAATAAAAACATTTTTTTTAATTGCCTTTGCTATAGGTTTTTAGTTATCTCTATAATAATGGGCCTTAAAAAAGAAGACCTGAGATCTATAGGGTTGAAAGCAAAGAAATTGTGTTACAGTGGCCATCTAGCTGTTCTAACCTCCATAGTTCTCAGTTCTGAATCTTTCAATTCATTAAATATCTTAGACTGTCTGTAAATGTTTCCATCAAACCTGCTTATATTGAGTGAAAATTGTGTATTTTATTAGGTCATTCTCTCTTTTTACTGTCATGCCTCAGTGTCAGATGAACGTTTCTCATTATATGCTGACAGACTAATCCAACAAAAGCTGCAACTAGAAAGTTTCTTTCTTAAGTCTGTATGGAGCAGTAAAGTCCTGGTGGGCTCTGCGTAGCCACTCTCCAGCCATTTGGCCCTCAGCATGTACTATCAGGACTCGGCACTGCCCCTTGTTGATATAATGAGATTCCTCTCTGTTCTGTTCTCCAGCCTGACTGGGTCCATCTGAATGGCAGCACAACCTCTTGGTGTACAGTAGTAACTCTTCACCATTTTTGTATTGCCTGCAAATCTGAGGGTGCACTCTGTCCCATCACCAGGTGACTGACACATAGGTTGAACAGTACTGGCCCCAGTATCAATGCCCAGGGTACACATCAATTAGTGACGTGTCTCCAACTGAACTTTGAGTTGTAATGTTATTCTTTACCAATTAGCATAAGAACTTCAGCTTGTTGGCTTGAAATTAATTATTTATATTTTTCTTGTTTCAACAAATTCTATAAATATGAATAAAATTAAACAATTTGTGAGTACAGTTTTTGTATTTGACCATTGGCAATCAGAAACTTTCTGCAGGAACATGGAAAAGAAATAGGAGTACTATAAAGCCTAAGAGCACATGGATTTAAAGTAGGAACTATCTAAAGACAGGTTTAAGTTACTGTGTCCTCAATCTGCAGCACAAATTTTTAAAGAGGTTTTTGTACTGAGTTATCTTTGTACTATTAACAATACTATTCATATTTTATCACCATTTCCCTTTTGACAGAACTAGGTCTCCACAAACACACACAGGTCTGGAAGCAAAGCATAAGTGTTTTAAAGCAAACATCTCAAGTATAAATCTAAAACACTACAACTGGTTTTAGCATTACTGACCTTGTATTACATAAGGAAGTTATGTTGGATTTTCTTTCTGATACTAGTATTGCAACAAGAAGCCAAAATTTTAAGACTCCTTCTGAAAGCAAATCAAATTCTGTCGTGAACAACTTTTTCCGCTTTGAACTGCTAACAAAGCATATAGGGAACATGCCCAAGTTCTGACTCTACAGGCTACAGACCCTTGCTATGAGACCAAAGTGTCTTACTATGCATAATCCCACATTTTAGTTAATTTAGGTCACATACAATTACATATGTATTTTTAAGAGCATTATCCAGAGAAATTATTGAAGTTAGTGATGTCACATTTCTGGCATCAGGATTTTCTGCATGTAAGCTTAGGTGCTCCAGCACCATCAAAGTCTGTGTCACTGGAGTTTTAACTCCATTAAGTGACCTTTAGACCAAATATATCTAAAGGTAAGTGCAATCTAAAAAAAATTAAAAGAAAGAAAAAACCCCACTTTCTGATCCATTCAGATTGGACATGTAAAGGGAGAAATGAAGTAACAAGCGAAGAAATATCCTTGTAAAAATGTATTTTTTTTAATCCCCCATGACTTAAGTGCTTTCAGGCAGCTCAGGAAGGACCAGGTCACCTTCTACAATACTAAGTAGAGTTCTGCTGTCAAGGATGTATTACTCAAAAGGTCTTTCATCTAGCTCAAGGCATAGAGAATTTCATTTAGTTAAATCCAATGTATGTAATTAGCAGGGTAAAAGGTGAGCTGTACTTCTGGAGCCAAGGCTGACCAATAACTAGGTTCATATTGTATAAATTGATCCCTTGCTATTTATAAGTGATTTGACAAGTACTGTAGCATGCATTTTACATTTATGTGTATCTGGCTGGGTGTCATTCTGTGCTCACTCAGGGTATTTATGCCTATGTAGGTACTGCAACCCATGTGTTGCAGGACTTAAATAAATGTCTTTACACCTCAAAATGCTGCACATACAAAAGCTGCTGTTAGTTCAAAGGAAATAAAATTTCCAGAAACAGTTATTCAAAAGAAAGTCCACAAAGAAATGCTTTTAAAATGTGTCATACTAGATATTTGCTTTGTAGACTGTGTTCATCTTCAGTGAAATAAGTATCTGCTTACATTATTAAACATCACTTTTAAAAAATGTAATGCAGTGAAATTTATTAAACACAGATATCTGCAAAATAGATATGGAAATTGTGACTGAAGTATTTTACAATATGAGAAGAAAAAACGAATTAAGTAACTCTTTTAATAAATTGTACACACATACAAAAAAATGCGAATTCAAGACAGAGAAAAAATAACACCGAAAATAATTTTGCTCATTTATAATATCTACTGAGATAGTTTTAAGTTTTTCTTGTTATTTGTAAAGAAACTGTTGAGGCTCTTGCACCTAAAATTAGACTTACTACATCAGTTATGTCTGTATTCTTGGTTGCTACATCCTTGTCTGTGCAGCCCCTACACTGCACTCTCGTGTGCTGGTGTGGTAATGCAATAGCTCACTATTACTTGTTTCAACAGTGTGCAGTCTCCTCTATACGGAGATGCACCACGGGAAAGGAGTGACATAGCAGTTACCAGCATGGGAGAGAACTCCTCGGCCTTAATTTTTTGCTGCTGGAGGATTCAGCAAGAAAAAAAGGATTTAACACACCTGCAAGTGATCTTTTCTGAACTGGCACTGTAGATCAGGACCACTAAATATTTATTTTGCAAATAAAACTGACTGAAGTGAAAGTATTCAGACAAGCTGTTACTATCACATGAAGGTTCAACAATAATTATTCATAGAATAATAACAAAACTATTATTTTAAGTGGGAAGAACCTACTATAACTCATCATGCAATTCCATCTCTTGGCTGTACCAGGAATTGAGACACTCAATTCCTTCATAACAATGTGTGTTTCTTGGCTTTATCAGACCTATGCTTATCCTACCTATAATGACTGTGACCACATCGGTGCACTTCTGAACCAAATGAGTTGTTGATATGGTGGTGGTCAGTGAAAGGTTGGACTCAATAATCTTGGGGGTCTTTTCCAACCTTAAGGACTCTATGATTCTAACTGCAGCAGTAACCTATTGGCTATCACGTCAATCATGCAGATATTTCCAATTTTATAATCAGTTGTACTTCTGCTTTTAAGGCAGCACCAGGAATCTTAAAATAATCTTTAAAACGTTTGAATAATGTGCTATCTCTACTGCTATGCTACAAAATGAACATTTAGAAAGCCTGGGCAAAACGGTTTAGCTAATTTTTGATTATACAATTGTGATGCTTATTTGCATATATTATGTTAGCAAAAACATGCATTGAGGAAAAGAGGAAAGGGATTGATAATGGATCATCTTAAAAAGCAATACAATAGCTGTAATCCACAACTATGTCTAACAATGGAAAAACTCTAGCTGTAGTCCTTTCTGCAATGTCACAAACGGTTGCTGTGGAAATAACCGTCATTAATCCAAAATTGAAAGCAGAGAGCATCTGGAAACTCACAGCTCAGTCTGCAGCATCTCTAGTGTTAAATTTCTAATGTAAAAATTTCTCACCCATAAATCATATTCTCTCAATCCTTTTCTGCCTCCCACCCAGCTGCACCTCCACCCACCCTACTTCAAGGCTGTACTGTTTGTGCAAGGTAATGTTCATCACTGCATATAGTAAAATGATTCTACCTTCTGTTACCCAACAGTGCTTCTTTTTTAATCCATATCATTAATAGTTAGTCATAGAGCTATTATTCATTCTCTGAACTCCTAAAATGAGATATCCCTGATAGGTTTATATCCTTAGCAACTGCACATAATATGGAGAACTGTATTTTGCTCAGCCATATCATCCCATGTTCCTATTTCTGCTTGCAAACACACTCTTGTTGTTAAAGAACGCGTGTCAACAACAGGCTTCAACAGGGTATTTCATACCAGTTAATATGTACAGCATGTCTTCACCTCCCCAGCAATGTCGCTAGTTTGAGTGACACTTTTCAGCCCTAAAGTAGATTTCTCTACCAGCTAGTACCTATTAACCCTTGCTTCTATTATAAAAATATACATAAGCACATATATATATATATATAAATTTATATATATGGGTTTGCCTTAAGTAATTCTGCCTCTTTATATGTAGAAGCATGGCAGATATGTGAAATTGCCTAAAATATTTGATCACATAGTGATAATTACTCCTGTAAATACAGATGCTTATTTAAAAATTTTATATTTACTATATTTTACTTTAATTATTTACTATATCTTCCTTCATTTTACTCCACGTGCACAGTAGGAAATACCCCAAATAGAAGAGGTAAGACAGTGACATTCTTTATAGAAAATGTAATTGTTTCAATAGCCATAATCATATTTTATATGTACTAGGAAAGAACATGCAGGACATGCAAGAATTTTAAAAAATAAGGTATCTAACTTTACATGCATGTTTGCATTAACATACTTTTATATAATAAAGGAAGATGTTTTGGAAGACTACCTTCTGTTATACTAAACATGAAGGGAATTCAGTGGTCAGCTGGTCTTTCAACATAGACCCAACCTGGATAGACCCTCTCAAATATAATTTAACCCTTTCCTAGACGGGAACAATGTTCAAAAATAAGGAAAGTCATAAGGTCAAAGAATTTTACAGAGGCACAAATACTTAAAAGCTGACATCTCTGTAAGTAAATTCTCCATTTGATAAGGAAAATATGTCCACTGTTCAAATTTTATGTCTTGTTTCTGGATGCTTTTTGGCCAGAATTGGCAGTGAATTTCTTGCAATTCTACATTCTTTTTAGATGAACCACGGTTCAAAAGCACTACAAGGAATCCAAGAACCCACAAGCTTTACCACTATTACCTCCCTACACAAGGGGAACTTTTGTTCATGCAGTGCTAGAGTAACACTGTATTCTATACACATACCTAGATGGTATGGTCTGCTTTCCATTTCCATATATGCAACCATGTTAAAAAAACAAACAAACAAAACCAAGCCCAACAAAGCTTTAAAAATCGTATGTGAAGTTATTTATTACAAAATACTACAGTTTTGCTCCATTTGTCCCTCTTGTTGTTATTCTTTTGCCAGAGTCTCACTTAAACCTTTCCTAAAGAAAGCCAGAGCCACATGCCGCGTCATAAATACTTTGCCTGCAAAACAGAGACAGAATGACTTGAATTTTGAATTAGAGACATGAGAACTAGAGGGGCCACTATTGTTCCTTCAGGCTTCAAAGACAGCCAGTAAAGTCCATTCCCTTTTTCTCAGAGGATATTATCAACTCAGACAGCACATGGTGGTTTTCTGTAGGCCTAGGTCTTTTGAAGGAAGGCAGAAATAAGGCAGCGGGTGAGGTAGTGTTTCTTGAGAAGCACAGGGTAAAGTCAGAGGTCTAAAGGGATAGCATTAATAGCAAAATGGGACTAAGATGTGTGGGGAAGTACTTAACACTTAAAATAGACTATGTCTGTATTTTTTTTTTTTTTAACTAAGAAGATTAAATTACAGAGAGGAAAAATTAAATAAATACCACTACCATATTACAAGCCACCCCTACTTCCATGAAAAAGGTATTCTCAGGTATATATGCACCTAATATGCCGAGCCCTTCAAAACAGTGCCTCTTCAGTAACTCTCCTAGAAAAAGTATATTTTTGGCCTTGAGAGGTAGAAGATAATCTATAAAACCTCCATCTGAATTTGTCTGTTGAACAGAGATATGTGTGTATAGATCATACATATATTCACACAGTTGCACATACAAACAGGTATCAACCTTTCCATTTCTTCCTCCCATTGAAAATGCTACAAAAGTCTCTCTTGCCAGTTATCTTTACTGAAAATAGAAAAGGATTGTTTTTATCAGCAAATACTTTATTGTTATAATCGCAGTTATCCACTCCTTTAGTTAGTTGTTATTGCCAATGAAGATTATTCTCAGTCTTTCCCCAGTGATGCTCTATTTGTCACTATTCTGGGCATTAATCCAAGTCCAAAGATAGGAATGAAAATTATAGGCTCTTCCTACATAGCTTTCCTTTTTAGCAACTTCATGCAGGCTCCACATTAGCAACTTCTAACTTCTCTCAGATTTCTTCCTACATAAGTCATTCTCCAAATGGATCAAAAGCAGAAAAAATTCAGCTCAATGCTCAAAGGGAAATTATCCTTTAACTTCTTACCAAAAATACTTCTTTTTCCTTTTTTTCCCAAATTCAGATAAAGGTAGTAGATTTGGAGGGGGGGTAGGGGGGGTGGGTGGTTGTGGTTTTGTTTACTTGAAGCATTTTCTATAGCATATACCACATTAATGTCTGAGATAAAATATTAATGGATTTTTCTTCACAGTAGTTCCATAAAATGGAGAATATCATTGCCCTCATTTTAGCAGTAGGGAACTCATGCACAGATAGTGAACTGCATGTGCAACATCATAAGAGAAGAATATGCTGAAATTAGGAATACCTTTCTGAAAATACAATCCTTTTCATTCCTAATTTTTGTCAGTGCTTTGGAAAATTTTGCTATATATTTTCACTGTTGTTCCATGATGTTGATTACACAGAGTGTTGAATGCAACTTTTTTATTTGATCTAATTCATCACACTATATTAATGGATAGAAGCTCAGTTATGGGTCATGATTTATCCTGCCAACTGTTAACAAACAAACAAGTTGGAAAAGCTAACAGTAGTAAGTATTAAGTAACCAATAAAAAAATAGATAACCAAATTTATTTCACTCCTAGTCTGAATTAATTGACAGCAAATCTATTTTGAAGCAGGAGACAGAACTAAGGTGTCACTGTAACCATCTGTCATATAAGCTTTGACAAAGAGGAGAGATTTGTAAGGTACAGCCACATGCTACTGCTAATGGAAAATCTCTGTATGTTATATGGAGCCCCTACATACCAGTAGGAGTATGTTGGACCTAACATTACTCTCTATATGTTTACCAAATCTCTTGGTTTATATCAAGTAGATACTTAAAAGGAGATCTAATGTTTTACTGAACTTCAATGGAAACAATATTTGCATGTAGCTCTTCAACCTCTAAAATAAAATCAACAACTCTTGCCAGCTACTTCTTGCCTGCATTTCACAATGTAATGTTTTCATTTAGGATTAAAATTAGCAATCAGATATGATTACAAAGTGAATAGTGATTGGGAAGCACTTAATCACCTAACTAAGATAAGACATTAGGATTGGCAAATCAGAAAATGCTTCTGAAAGAAAAATAGAAGAGGTTGCAAATGCAGTCAAAACAGAGGCTAAATGGCAGGGAAGTCATTAGCAAAATAATACTTGATAAGCCTGATTTCCTCCTAATTATTTTTGCCCTACCATTTTAAAATTATCCCTTCCTACAGTACATTTCTAGTCTTCTCCCTCTTTCTTCCTTCCCCTGGCTAGTTCTTTTGAAAGTAAAAAAAACTACCTGTTCTTCTTCTCAAAACACATCCATCTTTCACTTACTAATGGATTCCAAACTTGCATTACTGCATAACCAACCACAGGATACACACAAACAAGCCTATCACACCTACAAATAACAAAAACACACAAGAAGCATAACAAAGTAATCCATAACATCCTACAGGTGTATGGAATTGGTTAGTTCTTCTGCTATATTCATACAATACCATAGAGCATTTAGGAGTTTCACCACTGACTTCTCTGTGCCCAAGATTTCATCATTCATATTGTCTCTATAAACCATATTTTAAAATAACAAACAAGAAAAAACTTATGGGGAGTTCATAGTTTCCAAAAGGATAGCAAAAATATTCTGCCCCTTGGTACATCGTAAATAAACTATAATCAGTTTACTGCTTGTAACATTTTACACCATAAATATCTTAAATACCTACATAGCATCATTCAAACACCAACTTCCTTGATTAGACTTGAAACATCTTATCTCACCACTCTGCATAGAAATAGGGAAAAACCTGAGTTTGAAAGTGGTCAAGACTCATAACTGGACAGGCAGTTGTAAGGAATGCCAATTTACAAAGATGGCTCTGAACAATTCAACAAAAGACAGGAGTTTGACTAATCTCTGACACAATCATCTTAATTACTCTACATAAATTTTGTCATGTTTTTACAATACGACACTCGATCACGTGATTTTATCTTTATTTTCCATCCCTGGTAAATCTCTTCGAGCACGGCAAAACGCCCACAATGGCTTCAGCGGCTGCTTTGAGCATTTCCTGGCCGTGCCGCGGCGCTGTGCGGGCAGCCCGGGCCGGCAGCGCGGCCCCGCCCGGCGGCAGCGCCCCCGAGCCCCGGCAGCGCGGTGCCGCAGCGCCCCCTGGTGCCCGGCGCTGCCCGGCAGGGCAGAGCCCGCCGGCGCCGATCGCAGCGGAGGCGCGGGGCGCTGCGGTAACGCCGAATTCTAAGGCCCAGCAAAAAAAACTGTGCTCCTTCCCCTTGCTGGGCGAGTTCCTCGCGGTATAGTTTAGAAATGAGCTGTATGAGTATATACCTGAGCAAGAACCAGTCCGTTCTGCAAAGAGGAGTTAAAAACAAAGCAAAGAACTTCAGGGAAGAATCAATATTGCGTTTTAGGGATACAAGGGATTTGCATGTCAAAAGATGAAGAAATGTGGTCTGTTTATACTCCACAGTATATTGTGTTCTAAACTAGAAGAAAAACGTTGAATAATTTGACCTTAGTTTTTCAAATAAACCAAGAGCTTGCCATATTAAGGGCAGCATTTTTATGCTACTACAAGGAATCCGTTCACCATCCACTTCAGAAAACACAGAAGATATATTCCCTAAAAAGGAAGGCAATTATGACATTGACTAGGATTTGTTCTGAAGACGTTCAAGGATTAAAGCACAAAAAGCACAGCTGAAACAACAAGCACTAGTAACAGAAATTAATACCGTAACACCTATTTCAATCCTTTAAAAATAAAAGTACAAAAGCAGTAATCAAAGAAACTTAGTTTGCTTCTGTATAGGATCTGTTAAGGCACTGGAGAAATACCATAGTAAAAGCTCTAGGATTGCACATGGCTTCACGTTACCAATGAATCAGTAACAACCAGCAGAATACCAGCACTTGCAATATTAGCATCTTCTGCTACAGCTCAGAAACAAAACTGAATCACTTAAGCTAAGGAATGGGTAACACAGTGCCATTACACTCAGCATAAATCAAAACCACACATGAGGCAAAGAAACTAAGAATACTTCACAAAAACACCTCTAAATATAAAGTAAACATAAATATATGCCTGCCAAACATGCCTCTGTGGCCTTGCCTTTTGTTCTCTGAACACTGAATGCCTTCAGGTGAGCTGATGGCTAGTAAGTTATCACTCACTTGTGCCTCACTTTCTTGCTTCTAGTTCTCCTACTCCTCTTTAAGTCCTTTTGTCTAAAATCTGTTACAGCAATACTTCAAGCAAATCCCACTTTTTATAACTTCCTCATCATTCAAATTCTAGCTCATACCCAGCAAGCAATTAAGGAGACACAATTTACTTCTCCGTTCAACTTCTCTTTCCCCCCCACAACAAGGGTAGTCCAGCAGGTAAAAACGTGGTATCCCCTTTAATCCTAGACCCTTAGCTACACAGAAGCACAGTTAGCTGCACCCACATGCTGTCCACATCACTGACCTTTGAGTAATCAGAATATTAAGAAACCATTTATTCTCTTACTTAATTTCTCAATTGTAGTAAAGAACCAACAGTAGAGCTGCTGTGATTCAAAAGAACACAAGGAAAAAACTTCCAAGCTTCAAGAAAGATGAAAGAGACTTCTAGGAAAGCAAATTCTAGGAAAGCAGTTCTTTTTGGCCTCATACACTTTAGCTGAAGAGTTACAGGGTGTAACACAGCAAGGCAGTTCCCAGTTCAGAGTCACGAGTTCTTAGTATAGCTCTCCCACACCAGTGTGCCTGCTCTCTAGGTTTCATTGTGGCTATTTTGAACCAGAATTTTGATTTTGATTTTCCCAGCTACAGATATTGTGAGCTAATGAGTCAGAGAGACAAAAAATGAGTTTACATTTCAAATTCGCCATAAGAGAAATTCATATGAAAAGCTTCAAATTCTCGAAGTTGGTTTTATGTGAGACTTAAATTAAATAAATAGTATATTATTTGTCACAACCAACTAGTAAGGCATCACCAGTTGCAGTCTGAGATTTTGTCTTCCCTCCATACACTTCCTTTGACCATAACAGTGCAGGACATGAGGCAGAAAACGTTATCATGTAAGACTGAAGCCCCAGGCTCCACAGTGAGAACCATCAACAAAAGGTTACCAAAACTGAATACACAAGGCTTATCAATGATAAGCTTAAAGACTCTATGTTTCTCCAAAACAGACTATGGTATCTTCAACTTGTAGGAGAGGAAAAGCTGTACCGATAACTTCCAGGTCAGTTATTTAGCATTTGTCCACTACCTTCACAAATACTACAGCTTCTTATGAAGGCCAGCTTAGAAGTTTTAGAATATAAACAAACATCTTCCTCAAACCATAATTCTTTTGAGTAGTTTCTGTAAAGCTCTATACACCCTTACAGGAGATCAGGCGCTTGGTATTTATTCAGATCATCAGCTAAGCAATGCAGGCAGACTGCCCACAGCTGTCATATTCGGAGGTTGCATTCCCTTGTAGTCCTGACCATCTTTGCAGGGGGCACAATAGAGCTGGACAGTTTCCACTCATTGCTCACATGCATCACCAAAGCTCATTTCTCAACAAAATCTCTTTTAAAAATGGTCCATAATCTCTTCCTGGCGGACTGTTATGTATCTCACAGCTCAACTAATTTGCTGTTGAAAACATTAGTCCTTTTAAAATATATTTACCTCAAAGACAAAGACACTATTAAAAAGTAAAAGGTTACTGACCTTTTTAGGAAAGACTAAAGAATCTGACATTAAAGTGTCATGTGATCATAACAATCATTCCTTACAAAAAAGGTTCTTTTTTTTCTGTTTTATTCCTTCACTTAGTGATAAAAAGAAATGCAGTCTCTTTTTTATATCTGTCAATTTGCATCACATGACTTCTTTTTCTAGGCCTGCTTTGTGTCTAATCTTATATGATTTATCTTATATGGCTTCAGATGATCTAGACATCCTTGGAGTACACAAAGAGCTTATAGTATTGACTCTTCTTTGGTTTTTTTTAATGCCTTGTTTGCTTTAATATGTTTAAGGCTTGTGAAAGATGACAGTGGTTTTATTGGCATTTACAAATCTAGTTCTCAAGCAGTAACACTGGCAAAGCAAAAGTTGTAACAGTGTACACTTCTCCACGAAGCTCTGCCAACATGGTTCAACACCATCTCATCCTAATATTTATTACAGTTTGTACTACCTTGTCCAGTGGAGATGTCAGGCATGTTTGTCCATAGTTTCCTGGAACATTCTTGGAGTTCTTTCAGGCAGCCATACTCATGTCACATGCGCCATTTTTCAATACCACTAGTACCACTGACATTAAGCAAAACCTTAGCACTTCCTTCCCCAGCCACAAATTAATTTATGGTTCCAAGATGAATACATCTGATCTTCCCAAATCATTACTACTTATATTTTCCAGTCACTCTATTGATAATTAAATTTAAGGCATATTCTCTGTCTGGTCTTCCTTGTAGAAAGTGTTTGGCCATGAAAAATTTCCCAAGATGCTCTCCAGTAGACAAAAAAACCCCAACTCTTTACTTTCTCTGTTCTGGTTTTATTGTGATTGCTCTTCCCACCCAGCCTTAAATTTCTGTGGATCCTCAGGATTCTCTTGCAGAATTTCTGCTCATAAACACTAAAGGTACTAATAATGATTCCTTTTTGGTGGTTGTTGCTCTAACTCATTTTGGTCTCCTTGGTATGTTTCCACATTTCATGGAAATTTAGGGTTCTTTCTGTTCCCTTTTTTTAGACACAACTTCCTTTGTGCCCATCTTTTTGGAAGGTGCCTTCTGGTGTGTTTTTTCTTATAATTGTCCTACTCCTGCGGTTTAATTGTGTTGGCATCCTTCAGAGCTTGATCCTGCACTGCAACCAGAGGGGTAAACAATTGTACAAACTGTCCTACAACAAACTCCCAAAGAACATAATGTAAACAGTGGGTTATGGACTTGCAGTGCACCCTGTAATTTTTTTCACAATGTACTGCTAGTCTTACTACTAAGAATAAAACCAGTATTAAGCTTTCTATACAATAACCACATTCCAAAGCACAACAGGAAGCACAGAGCAATCCAAGTAATCAAAAACTAGTCTCATAGCATAGGAAAAAGAACCTCTGCCCAATCTTTTGGGAAGTGCCTATTCTTTGCCCTAATTCACTGTTACTATACGGAATTAAAACTATTAAGTTTATAAACACTACTCGGAATCATTTCAGTGTGACCAACTGAAGTAAAATTCTAGGACTCTTAAATAGGTGGGTGCCACATTCAGGCACCAGCCCCATCACATACTAAGAGCTGCATAGTGGGAGCTTGAATTAATTTGTCAAAAAAAGCCTGAAGGATGCATCTGATTAATTATAAGGTTATACATGAGAAAGTATTTGCACAAAACAAAGTATTTTCTAAGGTAACTAATGTATGCTCCAAACAAGAATTAAAACAGAATCACATTATTCAGGACACTATTGTAGAGCACTTGGGTGTTAGGTACAGAGGCTTCACGAGGAAATTGCTACAGTAATAAACATAGAGAATCTGGTAGAAGACTACCTTGAAAACCTACTATATGCTTTATCACACTCTGCTTTAAAACAGCTTAATTCTCTGTTTTTACACAAAATTCTTTGTATACTCCAAGAAAGAAAATAACTGCTACAAATCATGGGAATTGCATCTTAGGCCTCTCAAAGTTTCTTTGCTGAGTCATGTCATCTGACTAGTCACACAAGAATACATGTCAGCTTGTAGCTTGTCATGGAGATGATTAGAGATTTTTTTTGAAGGAGCTGAAACTAATGTGCTTAAGCTATTGAACAAAAATGTCATAAATGCTCTTTATGTGCACTTTGTTCTCCATATAAAATCATATGCATCATAGATCTTTAAGGACAAAATTACTGATGCACAGCACACGTGCTCTTTTAACCACCACAGTTTACCCTAGCAAAGTATTATCAAATATAGGAGTTCTTAAGACTATAGAACAGAAATTAGCATGCTCTATTTTCTTCTGCTATTTAGTTGTCATCTCTCAGGGATTTTTCCCCTATAATGATTTAATCTTGTTGAAAATTTTGGGTCCACATTCTGATGATGCTCTCCAGTAACTGGAGTAAGTTCCCAAAGTTAGGTGGATTTTTTTACTCTTGTAGGCCCTACATTTTATGTCTGGCAAAACTTCATGAAGTTAATGACTGCCTCCAATTTTTTATCAATGCCTGCTACTTCCTGTGGGTTTTTGTTTAAGATGTATGGGTTTTTTGCATGGCTTGTTCCATGTTTCCAACGCATCTTTCTGCTGGAGGCCATTTGGTCTCAGCTTGATAGTGGAGGTATCTAGAGACTAAACTTTCAGCGCAGTTATTCTGCATCTTTTAACTAGTTTGGCCTCTTCAGTAGAACCTCAGTATGTTCTTTATCTGATTTATCACTCTTTACACTAAATTACCCTCCCTGAGGAGAATAGTGAGGCCTCGCCAAAAAACCTGATACTAAAAAGCAACCACAGCTATGACATCGAACCTGGTTTTCGCTACGCATCCCTCCGAGAAAGCTTTCCTGGTGCCCTCCGGGTAAACAAGGATTGAGTAAACTCGAAAACTCACAAACTCAAGGCAGAAGCGCTTACTTTCTGGAATGTTTCCAGTGAAGGGCCGCCCGGAGGAGGGGCCGCCACCTCACAGCGCCCGCCCGCCCGTCGAGCCCTGCGCGTTCCTCCTGGACCTGAGCTCGGTCCAACGGGTCCCTGTAGCCGCGGGTCGGGTCGGGCCGGGTCGAGCCAGGCGCGCACCCGCCTTTCCCACACGGCGGAGGCGCCGCGGGACCGCTCCGAGCCCGCCTGAGGGGAGCCCGTGCCGGGCGCGCGGGCCGGGCGGCACCGGCGCCCCCCAGCTCAGCGGCGCCGCGAGGGACGCGGCGCGCCCGTCCCGGGCCCGCCGGCCATGGAGCCGCCGCCGGCCGCCGCTCGCCAGGTACCGGCCGGACACCGGGGACGGGCGAGGCGTGGGACTCTGCGCGGCTCAGCGAGCCCGCCAGCACCCGTCGGACTTTTCTCTGCGCTCCGCGGCCCGTGGGGCGGGGATGGGTGTGAGCGGCACCGCGGCCGGTTGCGGCGGCTCAGGGCTACCGGCCGCTGGAACGTGCCCGCTCCGCAGTCGAGCGGGCGGCAGCGATGGCCTCTTGATCGCTGTTGAGTTGCCCCCGAATTCGTAGGAGTCATAGGCACCACGCAGGGGGGAAAATGCGGTCTCGGGGGCCGCACCCTTGCGAGGCAGGGGCAGGGCGTCTGCTCGGCACGGCTGAAATTCGGTGTCGCGTGAGGAGCGGAGCGTGAGCGCCCCGTCTCCAGCCGTGCCCCATCATCTCCTGCTGTGCCCGCTGCTGTCGCTGCCATAGCGGGTGGCTTTGGCTGTCCCGTGGCTCGCAGGGGGTCCCAGGGAGGACCTTGCGAGAGGCAGACGCCTCCCGTTCACCTCTCCCGCAGCTTCCTGCGTTGCACAGGTCGCTGGTCGGGCTCCCGGCTGCCATCCCTCCCTGTCTGCGGGCCAGGAGCACCCTCGGGAGCGCTGCTCTTCACAGGGGAGCCTGTGTGACCTGTGTCACAGCTTTTTGCTGCCCTTTCTTTTTGCCCATTTAAATGTGCCCCTTCCAACGGGGGAAAGGGACCAGGGCTTAGCAATGCACATTGTGTTCATTTCTTGTCACAGCTGAAGAGAGGAAATCGAACTGTTCTATTCAGTGCAATTTCACCTGTACTGTGCTGTTAGCAGAGAGCATTAAAATTTCGTTAGAGAATGATAGTGATGCTCCTGCTGCTGAAATCAGTTGTGACATAAAAAAGTAGCAAAAATCTAGATAAGAAACAACTGAGGGAGAATGTTACTTATGAAACTGTGTGATATGAGGAAGATAGAAAACAGTGATTAGTTTGTCTGTGATGACGTGGGGACACCAAGTGAAAATACTGAATGGTAGATTCGCAACAAATTAAAATACGTGTCTCTTCCTATGATGCGTAATTAAAACATGGCATTCTACACGATATTGTAGACGCTAAAACTTATGCTTGGTTTCTAAAAAGGGAAAAATCAAGAAGCAGTCCATTAAGTGTGATGCACCAAGAAAACAACCAGTTTGGGAAGTCCAAAATACGCAAACTGAGGAAAGCTGGGACAGGAACGTTATTTGCTAACTAGCTATCTCCTATATTCTTCCAATGCCTCAATTCCTATGCCTGTTCCCTAGGCACCTTCCATGGTCATCACTCTGAAATGGGATACCATGCTATACTGGCCTTTGATCTGAGGCAGTATTACCCTTCCTATGTTAGTGCTGCTTAAGGATTAAAGTTTCCACTTAAATATGTAGCCCTACTAGAGGCAGGCAATCTTATGCTAGTCAGTTGATGCATCTATCTACAGATGACTTAGATTTTTCAGTAATTCTTTTTTTCCCCAGGAATATTAGTGACAAGCATCTGAGTTTGTACTACCTGCTATGTATGTTAAATAGGCTTCTGCATCCATTAATAGTGGTTTTACCTTCATATTTAGTACACAGAACACAGGCAGGCATTTTCTTCATTAAATGGATGTTCCTCTTTTGAATTTCACAACTTCAGTTAAAATACGGTCTTTCTCATGAATAATTCTAAAATGTTCTCTGACAGCACAGTGGTGGTCTAAGGAGAGGGTTACTGCATGTTTATTAAAAATTCTTTTATGAAGATAAAAACTTTAATTTTTGAAGCTACTGGCTACATATTGTACTTAGAACTTTGGTTCTTTCCCTCAGAAACTTTCTGGGACTAGCTGATCTTACAGTGTCATTAACTATTCATAATTAACCATTGAATGGTACAGAAATATTTAAAATACTGGATAAGAACTTGGATTAAAGTTAAGATGTTGGATTAGATGTTAAGATGTTGACATGCTTCACTAGTAAGTCTTGAAATTAATTTCATTTCCCTGATTCAGGAACTATTTTTACTGACCAATTGTACTAGCCAAAATATTTTCAAAAATACTTGAATCACATTTCTAGCTTTGAAATGTGACTAAGAATGTCTTTGTCTAGCACCCTACCTCTGAGTTTATATACATTTTTTCCTTCCACTTATTATTTTTCCAAGAATTATGGAAGATTATGAGTCAGATTTATACAGGAATTAGATGCTTAATACCCCTTTGATTTCTCACTAAAAAATGGGATTTATTTATCAAAATACCTCTACAAATCTGAGTTAATGACAATTTTTAGAAAAATCTTTAATAGACTGTGCAAAATCCTTGTTCTCACCTATTTTTCTCATGTATAATGTTTTTCTTGTCTTCGTGAAATAGGTAGAAGCAGATGACCAAATAGCCCTCCTTAGTAAGCCCAGGAATAAAGGAGGAAACAGTGATCTGGCATCAGCTGGATTTAACATTATTAATTCAATCATAGGATCAGGCATTATAGGTAAGTCTACTTTTCTTCACTATTCTGTATTCAGCCTTGTTTATTCACGTGTGACTATCCAGCTTGGAGAATAACACTGACTCCTGACTTTCGGGTGCTGTTTTTAAAGATTTTTCTCTGTATTTATTTGCTTACTGTGCGAAAATGCAGAGGTGTCAGTTGAGACCACACCTCAGTGATAAATACCCCAGTGTCTCTTGGCCATAATGATCAGAGAGGTTGGGCAGGTGCTGACTGAATTTCATAGTTAAGCAGCAGCACTTTGTCCAGTGAAAATTATCTTTTTGAGGTTATCTTTTTAAGCATGCTGGTCCAATTTGGGAGATTACTAGCATTACTAGATTTTTTTTTTAAATCTGAATTTTTCTTTATTTTGATTCTCATAAATAAATATTTGGAAAGAGTCTTCTAGAATCTCTCCTTTTCTGCTTTGCAGGATTGCCATATTCGATGAAGGAAGCTGGTTTTCCTCTAGGAGTACTGCTTTTGTTTGTGGTTGCCTATATCACAGGTACTCTTAAAGCAGTTCCTGTTGTAAAGATAAAATTAGTCCTGCAACATTTTAGCTGATCCTGAGCTTAATGATACCTTAAACAAGTATATTTATGACAATAAAAATGACTAATTTTTTCCTTACCTCACTAATCCCTTGAGCCGATTAGTAAAAGTAGAGAATTACACTACAACATATGAAGCTGCTTTTTGACTGCATTTATTTTTATAAAACCTTAGTTTCCTAGTGGAGGTAACATTTGCAAGAATTTCTTATTTGTGCCCTCATAATCAACTGTTTGAGTTCACTGTTTTTATCCTAATTAAGAGACCGAATCTTGAGTGGGTTGTATATGACTTCTAAAAAATATACTGCAGAAAGAAAACCTTTGATTGTACTATGATTTTGATTATTTTTCTTCCAAGATGAGCCTATAGCTCCTGGGTTTGGTGGGTTGAAAGACTTAGTGAGATTTCTCATCCCTGCTCGTCTTAGTGCCACTGCTTTTCTTACAGACATTTTTTTTTTGAGTAGTGAAAAGGTGAAAAGTAATCAACCACAAATTGGTTTATATTGTCTTTAACAGTAATTTTATATTTTAACAGATTATTCCATTATATTACTGATCAAAGGAGGAAATCTGTCCAGTACCAAAAGCTATCAAGAGCTGGTCAAAAAAACTTATGGTCTTGTGGGTTATCTAATCCTTTCAACTCTCCAGTTTTTATATCCATTTATTGGTAAGATCATATAAAATATAAATGTTTCCATTTTATAGGTAACAAACTTTTTCACATTACTTCATTGTTTCACTGGTTAAATATTAAGAAGTATATAAAGAATGTACTGTAAATGCTTCTTTGTTATTTAAAAAAATATTTAAATTTACATTGTGGGTTCTGAAGAATGACTGAGGAGTAGTTCAATGAATTGGAGGATCAAAATAATAGAAATGAACTGAAATGTAATAGCAGAGAAATCCGTGATAGCACATACAAAGTTTAATGACAAAAGTAGCTAGAAAAAATATCAAAGGATATTCTGTTCTAGAATGAGTAGTAGAGCACGAAGTTGATGTGTCTGAAAGAAAAGGAAGACACGAATTTAGGAGTATACTGAATTAGTATTTTTTCAGAGGTGCACTATTATTGTAATCAGGGAAGCCACTGTTTAGATCTTGCTTAAATATTATGCGCTGTCATTGCTTTTCAAAAGCATTAGTTCAGCCTCATACCCAACGAGCTACTAAGAAATTGGGCAGTCAAGACCCCTTTGAAGAAGAAATAGTAAAAGAACAAACAGGTGTAATCTGGACAGGACTTTATTAGACCAGAAGTTTGAAATAAAGTTATATTCAGAATCTGTCCCCTGCTGTAGCAACAAAATTAAATCAAATCTTAAATAATCTTGATATTTTCACACATGGGGCTGCAAGAGGTGGTGACTTCAGATATCAAGAGTCTGGACTTGGTGATCAGAGTCACAAATCAAAATTCCTATTTTGGGTCTGGCTACAGGTAGCTGCGATTTTTAAGGGCATCAAGTTACTGCAGGCAACAATGTTACACATATAAATATACTCCTTTGTAAATCAACTACTCCATAGAAAATACAAAAAAGAATTGTGAAGGTCACAATTCTTACCATAGAACTATGGTTATGCTCTTGTATGTGTTTGAATTAATTTATATAAGTAGCGTTAATGACTTACAGTTTCACAACACTGAATATTTATGTGTTAGTTAAGGTCAGTACCTAAATGTAAGCTGTCTAAATGTCAAAGATAGCAAGAGTGTATAAATATATTTTATGTGTATGCATACACGTGTACAAATTTACACACTTTTAGTGTAGCATTAAATAAGAATGAAATATGAATGTTAAGACCACAGCACTTATTAATGAAAGGGAGGAATAGAAGTCCATATCTGATATCCTAATCTATTTTCTCCTGCTTTCTTCTGGTTTAAAGATTTTGCTAGCTTTTTGCATGAGTTAGAAAGTCCTTTAATTTAATTGCAGGACTGATTGTTAGACTAACACAGGAGCTTTACTAAATAGAAACAAGCATTTGAAAATAAACTGACAAAGAATTGCTATTTGAAACAAACCTTTTCAGAAAGCCTTCTTTATCTTCTGAAGTGAGTTCATATGGCCACTCAGCACAATGGCCTTGCTTATCAGGCTGCATTATTGCTTAGGTTGTACCTGTTTAAAAAAAAAAAAAAATCAAATATTTTGGATATGACTTGTACTAACAAAAAAATTATTTTCTTTAAGCCATGATCAGTTACAACATAATAACAGGAGACACTTTAACTAAAGTTTTTCAGCGAATTCCTGGAGGTAAGATGCATTTAAAAAATTCAGAATGGGGATTATGTATTGGATAGAAATGTAGCATAAATATTTTGGAATTGCCTGTAACTTTGCTTCTAAATTACTCTTAGAAACTTGAAGCATGTATCTATGAGTGGGGTTTATTGAGTTTGTTTTTTTTTTTAATAAGCCTTTCCCAAATAAAAACTATGAATCCTAGTCCTTGGCTATCAGTGGACTCAGTGTCAGTGAACAGACTACATGCTTCTGTGAAATACTCAGCAAATCGAAGTGAGTCTTCCACAGCTGTGTATTTACAAGATTGGGTTTTGTAATGTTTTTAGATATTTCCCATAATAATAATAATAATAATTTAAATAGTGAAACTGTACTTCATCTAGTGAATAATTCTGGATGAGTTGCAAATAATATAATGAATGTAATGCTTTTTAACTCATGCCCTTGTTTCCTTTCCTGTGCTCTAAGTTTTCACAGCAGCATCAGTGGAGCAATTTGCATACGTGTTTGGTATCTACTTTAGCACAAAACCAGCTAAGTTAAAACATTCTTCACTGGGAAATTAAACTGAGAGAGAATATGTTCTGTAATGAAGTGGAAATGCATATTTGTATGAACTGTTTCATTTCCACAGGAGAACTGTAATTTTCAGCATGTGAACCCTGAAAGGTGTGGATGTAGTTTTAATTGTCACACTCTTTTTTTTCTGTGAATACCTGATCAAATTGATAGTGACAGTGAATATCTAATAGTTTTTTTATTGACGTGACTTCTGTAATAGGGGGAATCCCCAGCATAGCAACTCTTCTTACCTGTCCAGTAGAATACTGCCTGGAAAGAGGTCGGAAAGCATTATAATCTCCCAAAGAAAGGAGGGAACGGAACACAGATTTTTTTCCGTGTCAATTGCCAGTCACTTTCCAGCCATAATTACTCATCAAGTATTCATTCAAGCCAATGATTTATGGTAGCCTGACTGAAACTCAGAGATGTTTTATTTTAAGTTGTTGTTGGCTTGAACAAACCCACCAGTTACACAAACAAATCCCACTGATTGCATGGAATAGTCTAACATTATTGTTGCCTTCACATGGTAATCTACTTTGCGAGTGGAAGCTGGCTGATGGCAAGAAAGGAGGTGCTCAAAAGAAACCTCGAAATTAACTTATTTTAGGCCATTTCTTAGAGAACAATGCTGTCCTACACAGCACAGTAATTGATGTCAACCCGGAGTGTCAAGAAATTCTAAAGACTAAATGGCAGAAAGAAGTAGTAGAATTTTTTATTTGCAATCTCCCAGCATTGACCCAGACATGATGAAAGACATTAATACCAATTTATATGTAGGAATCCAGACTTTGCAGTTTTGGTTTCATATATCTCATATGTTACACATTTGGTTTGAATTTGCAGAATTCTTGTGTTTATGCCCATGCTGTGCATGGCTTTCTCAGTGTTAGTTAATGCCTAGTTTTCAGTGTTACTTAGCCTGAGTAAAGGGAATAAAATCTTTATCACCAACAGTTTGGTACTTCTAACCTGTCAAATGTAGCTAATCTTTTCCTCAAGTTAGTCTCTTAAAGAAATAAATTATTTTCTTTTTTGCTTTAGTTGGGCTGGACGTGCTTACCGACCGTCACTTCATAATTCTTCTTACCACCATCATCTTTACCTTACCTATATCTTTATATCGAGACATAGCAAAATTGGGAAAGGTAAATCATAATAGCAATTCATTTTTGGTTTATTGTTCTGTATGCCATTAGAAAATAAGTGCCAGTCATAACTTCACATAAATAATTAACAAATGCATTATGCTGCTAAAAGGACAACCTTTCAGCAGCTTACTGACTGAAATCATGTTTTTAACTTTACAGATATCTCTTCTTTCTTTGATTCTAACCATTGTCATCCTGATTATTGTGATGGTGAGAACAGTAACCTTGAGTCCACAAGTGTGAGTATTCTTACACTTGCCACAAAGTGAATTTTTGATCATATATAATCTGTTATTGCACTATTTCATCTGTCTGCATAGTTGTGGAACGTGCCTGCTTTGGGACAGACAGATAACTGAAAAATCTCTATCAACAGTAATACAAAATGAACAGCTAAATATACTTCATCCTGTTTTATTTTTTCTTCTATTGGGTATAAGCAAATTTAGAAAAAGTCACAAAGCCCCTAGAGATAAATGGGAAATTATGGGTGATATGACTAACAGCAGGTGAGTCCTGAATTGGCACGGGAGATTGTCATTTGAGATTTTTTTTTTTTTGTCCATTATTGTCAGATGGCCTGTATTTACAATCTTCAAATAGCTAGTATCTTAGGAGTATTTCTTTTCCTGATAAGATAAATATAATAATTTCATAATAAAAATATAATACAAATACTGAGAATTTCTTAAAAATAACACAATGATAAAACCTTTATTCTGTTATTTGGGAAAACAACCACATAAGCATGAAAAACTCTTGCAGCACTCATACTCTGCAAGTGGTATTTAATATTGGACACTGGCATGTTCTAGACAATTTAGTACATGTAAGTATGTGTTGTGACAATATTTTTATGATTATATTGCAAGAAAGTGTTATAAACCTATTATTTTTCCTTAATGGCCTAGAAGGGCTGTCTTTTTATATGTGTAGATATATTAATAAAATAAATATATCCGAATGTGCTTTTTTATTTATTGGAACAGATTTATATGGTACTTCTTATGTTTCCCTGAGTATATTTTTCCACCAGGATTGTTTCATCAGTGTTAGGCATAATTGTTCATTTGTATTACTGCTGTGATACATGGGTTAGTTGCAGGGTATTCAGGTTTAATGGTAGGAAGATGCCTAGAATAGCAGTTTCTTAAGTTGTACCAGATGATGTTGTCTATCATCCACAAAATCCCTCTCTCAGAGTGTGGACCTTTCCTCCCCACCATTTCTGAAGCAGCATGTTTTTCACACGGTGTGTTAAAGGGGTATTTAAAAGGTTAATATCAAAATGGCCTGTTAAAAAAGGAAGAAGCTATACATAATAGTTACTGATAACCTTGTTACTATGGTAACATTTCTTCTCCACAGTTGTGATGCACTGAAAAATACGGAATGCATGGTTTTATTTTTTCTTACAATACATGTGGTTGGGTTTTGAGTGATTCTTGAAGTTTTACTTCTTAATTCTTTAGAAACTTCCATTTCTGCCTTTACACTTCTTGTTTTAAAAAATGCATCTAGCATGTTGATAAACAGTTGGTAAAACTTTTTTTTCCTCACCAACATTCTGTTAATGTCTATTTTTACTACCTTTGCTATTTTTATTTTACAGTTATAGACATATACTTTAATTGTTGAAATTATCTTCTAGAATTTTGTTAGTTGTATAATGGTATGACTATTTTTTTTGGAATGAAAATAAAGAAAACTGTTATATTTTAATATGGGTGTCATCATATTACAAGTGAAACAAGTGAATTAACACATTTATTGTGAATCCTTACTAAAATACAAATAGAAGTTGGAGGTCCCAAAGAGATTTTTTAAAATCATCATTATGAAAGCACGGTCCTTGTATCTGTCATATGGGACAAGAATTTGTACAATCCTGGATAAAGGCTTGATGGGGAAAAGAATATTGAATTCCTACAATTGTTATATGGCAGAAGTGATTATGTGCCTGCCAGTGATGACAGGTGATTGCAGAGAACAAACTAGACAATTCCACGGTTTCCCATTCCAATCCTTAACTAGCCTTTCATTATGAATTCTTCCTAAATGTGTATTACCCCATTTCATATTGGTTGCTTCTTGGCTTAACCACAGGGGGTATGGACAGCAAAATGTTTATGCTTTTTCAAGTGCTTGAAAAACATCTGTAAAAAGCTGTAGTTTGTCACACTTGGGGGAACCTTTCTATGGACTAAACAAGCACAGTTCCTTTAGGGTTTCTCTTTTTTGTCATTTCCTATGCTTCTGATTATGCTCAATGGCTGCCTTAAGTTTTCTGCAAATTAAAGTGAAATCATGGTGCCCCACCTGCCTGGGATATTCCCTCTGAGGAGCAGGGAAGAAAGACTAACATATCTTAAATACAAAATGTTTTAAGGTCCTTTTCAATTGTATCCCTTGGGGATTGCCACGCCTGTGTTTATGTAACCTAGTTTGATATTCGCCCCTTTGGAAAATAGCATGATGTCATGGATGTGCCTTGAGTTTGTAGTCTAGTAGAAGTACCAAGCATGGGGTACTCTGCAGAACTGTTTGCTAGTGAATTTTCCTTTCTTTGATACTGTTCTCGTGAAGTTTGGGATTGTTTGGGTTTTTGTTCCCCCTGCCATGTCTTTGTGAAGCCTTTTTATCCTCTGCATAACTAGAATTTGTCGTTACAGAACTGAATGTTGCTTTATCAGATGATTTCTCCATTTACCAACATATTCATGATTTTTCTTTTTAATCCCATTTTCTAGCGTGATTGTGTTTACTGCACATTTCATGCTTTCCACTTTCTGCTTTTTGTTCTATCATTCAATTCATTGCTGAATACATTCAAAAATACTGGACTCAGGTCAAGTTCCCCTGTAATCCCATTTGGATATCTTCCCACTTTGATAATTCTTTTCTGAGTAGTAATCAGTTTTCATTTACCTTTAGATTTTTCAAAGTGAATAGTTCTTCCCTTTGAGAGATACAAGATCATTATGTGGAAATGATAAAAAAATTTTTTGCTTAAATGCAATCCATGCTTTAGTTGAAAATTAAATCTGTTATTTGAACAACAAAGCAATAAAGGATATTTTCTGCAATAATCTGAAACTTTCTGCAGTGTTTTAGACCATCAGAGAAACAACAACATTTTTAGTATTTTAAACAGGAATTGCAAGGTTTTGAAGTTGTCTTAGGTTACAATGTAAGATGTAACCAAAAGTATGTATTCTATCACCATCTGTTAAAACCAGGTGGGTCAGCATTCTTTATCTCTTCTGTGACCCATCCCTGATAGCTCCGTCTGGAGAGATATTTTTTCTGTTAATGAGCCATCTAGCCTCGCTGCATGACTCATAAAATTACATCATCCCATTGTGAGATGCTCAGCCCAGGGGGAGGAACCAAGCATTCCTACCTGGATATAATCTGAGGTTTGGAACACCACACTCAGCCCTTACCTACTGGATTCCCAGAGAACGAGAGCTACATAACCACCACTGGACCGTCAGAGGAAGACCAGACCCTTCTGCAGAATCACTGCTTCAACAGAACCATATCTATCTCCTCAAGAGGACTGCAGCCACCATTTAATTGGACTGCTACCACCACCCTGCCTGACAGGGTGTCAGGTTGTATCCTGACTCTGTCAGTGTTTCTGTACTATTGCATTTATTTTTAATTTTCCTATTCAATTATAGTTCTGATTTCAAGTCTCTCACTGGTCTGCTTTCAAACTACTAGTACATCTTTTGGCATCCAGTGTGAGGCAAGTCCTGAGAGAAGTCAGAATTATAATGTTGTATTATAGAAACCACCTATTCACCATGATGCTTACATGGGTCTTGTACCTAGCTCTCTATATTTTTCTGCACATGAGGAACTACCTGCCTGTTGTAATGCTCCTGTTGAGACCAGGCTATGGTATAAAAATTGTTTTATTGGTTTATTATGTCTATTGCATGACAACCTCCAAGGCAATGAACATCATTCAGAATATATACTCAACTTTATTTGCCTGTCCTAGTCTGACCTCCTACGTCTGGGGCCTCCTCAACAATCACACCCAGCCCCTGGGGGTAAGAGTAGAGAATGTTTTTTTCCAGCCTTTCAGACCTGACACAGCAGTTTTTAAAAATACTGAATTCCCTCTGGATGTCAAGGATGGCATAATCTTGTTGTCAGTTCTGTTTTCTTTTTTCTCTATGACCTGCACCATATACACCATGCTTAGAGTCAGAACAATGCTCAGTGTGGCCCTGCATCCTCAGGATGAGAAGAAGAAATGCAGCAAAGCAACAGGCACCACATCTACACAAACTGTCACAGAAAGGAAAAAAACCAAAAGAACCATCAGCGTCTCCACACAAACCGTCCCTGAACCAGAACGGCCTAAGCTGGTAGCAGTTGCCCCCATCCAGAAGAAGAAATCAAAAAGCAAATCAGTCCGTGTAGTGACTGATGATGAGGCAGCTGGACCTTCCCACCCAGCTCCCATCCAGCACAAGAGACAGAGCTGGAGATCATCACTCGGTCGCTATCCCTGGGTGAGCTGCGAGACCTGCGGAGGGAATTCACCCGCCAGACGAATGAGTCCATCCTGACCCAGCTGCTCCGCATTTGGGACGCTGCAGCCAATGACACCATTCTGGACGGAAGTGAGGCCAGGCAACTGGGATCTCTGTCCCGGGATGTGGTCATTGACCAGGGGATCGGGAGAACCCAGAAAACTCTCAGCCTCTGGCAGCGACTGCTGGCAAGTGTACGGGACAGATACCTTTGTAAAGAAGACCTCCAGGTGCGCAAAGGAAAATGGAGCACAATGGAACAAGGTATCCGATGCCTGAGGGAATTGGCTGTGCTGGAGATAATTTTTGCAGAAGATGAGAGATTCCCTAAGAGCCCAGATGGTGTCCAGTGCACTTTGCAAACCAGAGATGTACTCCCGTTACCTGGCAACGCTGCAATGGAGGGAAGGAGAGGACAAGGTGGGCACCGTTGGTCAATAAGCTAAGAATTTACGAGGACACTGTCATTGCCCTGTTACACATCCATGTTTCATCTGTGGAAACAAAGCTGGCTGAGCACATTTGGAGCTTGGAAGAGAAAACTGAAGAGGGCCACCAGAAACTGAGAAAGGAGCTTAAGGAATGAATTTACCACATCTTGCCAGAACCAACAGGAGTCTCTGCCATTAGGAGCAGACGCCCCCCAGCCAAAGAGAGAGAATACACTCCACGAGGTAACCTCTGTTTTTTTCTTCAGGAGCGTGGAGAAGACATGAGGAAGTGGGATGGAAAACCCACCTCCTCCTTAGCAGCCTGGGTACATGAATTAAGAAGAGGAACATCTGCCACAAGAAGCTCATCTAGAGTCAACACTGCTCCAGTCTCTCATGGACAGAACCCCAGATGGTATAGGAATGATAATATGACTGATTCTCTTAAAGGGACCTCGGGAACATATTTACAGGAGGAAAGCAACATGTACCATGACCAGGATTAGAGGGGCCCTGCCTCTAGCCAGGTAGAGGAAAGGGACAATTGGATCTACTGGACTGTGTGGATGCTATGGTCTGGCATGTCTGACCCACAAAGATACACAGCTTTGGTTGACACTGGCGCTCAATGTACCCTGATGCCATCAAGGTATGTGGGAACAGAATCCATTTCTATTTCTGGAGTGACAGTAGGATCCCAGCAGCTGACAATATTGGACACTGAAGTGAGTTTAACTGGGAATGAGTGGCAGAAACACCCCATCGTGACTGGCCCAGAGGCCCCGTGCATCCTTGTCATAGACTATCTCAGAAATGGATATTTCAAAGACTCAAGAGAACATTGGTGGGCTTTTGGGATATCTGCTGTAGAGACAGAAGACATCAAGCAACTGAATACCCTGCCTGGTCTCTCAGATGACCCCTCTGCTGTGGGACTGCTGAGAATTGAAGCACAACAGGTACCAATCGCCACAGCAACAGTGCACCATCGGCAATACCATGCTGACAGAGACTCTTTGGTCCCCATTCATGAGATGATTCGTGAACTGGAGAGCCAAGGGGTTGTCAGCAAGGCTTGTTCATCATTTAACAGCCCTATATGGCCAGCGCATAAGTCCAGTGGAGAATGGAGACTGACCGTGGATTACTGAGGCCTGAATGAAGTCACGCCACCACTGAGTGCTGCTGTGCCAGACATGTTGGAGCTTCAGTACGAGCTGGAATCCAAGACAGAGAAGTGGTATGCAACCATCAGTATTGCCAATGCCTTTTTCTCCATTCCTTTGGCAGCAGAGTGCAAACCCTAGTTTGTCTTCACCTGGAGGAGTGTGCAGTACACCTGGAACTGACTGCCCGAGGGGTGGAAGCACAATCCCACCATCTGCCATGGACTGATCCAGACTGCGCTGGAAAAGGGTGAGGCTCCAGAACATCTACATTATAGATGACATCATTGTGTGGGGGAACACAGCAGGGGAAGTCTTAGAGAAAGAATATTATCCAGATTCTTCTGAAAGCTGGCTTTGCCGTTAAGCAAAGTAAGGTTAAGGGACCTGCTAAAGAAATTCAGTTTCTAGGAGTCAAGTAGCAGGATGGACATTGCCAGATCCTGACAGAGGTAATCAACAAGATCACTGCTATGTCCTCACCTACCAAAAAGAAGGAAACCCAGGCTTTTTAGGAGCTGTGGGCTTTTGGAGGAAGCGTATCACAGAGTACAGCACGATTGTAAGCCCTCTTTATCTTGTGACACAAGAAATGATTTCCAGTGGGGCCCCAAACAACAGTAAGTGTTTGAACAAATTAAGCAGGAGATTTCCCATGCAGTAGCCCTTGGGCCAGTCAGAACAGGGCAAGATGTGAAGAATGTGCTCTACACTGTGGCTGGGGAGAATAGTTGTTCCTGGAGCCTGTGGCGGAAGAGACCTGGAGGGGCTCAAGGATGACTGCTTGGCTTCTGCAGTCGGGGATACAAAGGATCTGAGGCCAACTACACCCCAACCAAGAAAGAGCTTCTTGCAGCTTATGGAGGGGTTTGAGCTGCCTCAGAGGTAATTGGCACTGAAGCGCAGCTGCTTCTGGCACCCCGACTACCACTGCTGGGTTGGATGTTCAAGGGAAAGGTTCCTTCCACACGTCATGCCACTGATGCCATGTGGAGCAAGTGGATTGCGCTGATCACCCAGCGAGCCTGGATAGGACATCCTAATTGCCCTGGGATTCTGGAAATTATAATGAACTGGCCGGAAGGTGAGACTTTTGGATTATCTTCTGAAGAAGAGGAGGAGCAAGTGACAAATGCCAAGGAAGCACCACCATATAACGAGCTACCAGAGGTTGAAAGACGATATGTCCTCTTCACTGATGGTTCCTGCTGAATTGTAGGTGCTGTCCGGAAATGGAAAGATGCTGCATGGAGCCTCACATGACAAGTTGCACAGGCTACCGAGGAACAAGGTGGATCGAGTCAGGTTGCAGAGCTTAAAGCCATCCAGCTGGATTTGGATATTGCTGAACGAGAGAAGTGGCCGAGGCTCTATCTCTACACCGACTCATGGATGGTAGCCAATGCTCTGTGGGGATGGCTGGATTGCTGGAGAAAAGCCAACTGGCAGCACAGAGGGAAACCCATCTGGGCTGCTGAGATTTGGCAGGACATCGCCGCCCGAGTAGAGAGACTGACGTGAAGGTTCGACACATGGATGCGCACATACCCAAGAGTCAGGCTAGTGAAGAGCATTGTAACAATGAGTAGATGAATCGAGCTGCAAAGGTGAAAGTGTCACAGGTGGATCTGGACTGGCAGCACAAGGGAGAATTATTCCTAGCTTGCTGGGCCCTTGATGCCTCTGGTCATCAGGGATGAGATGCAACATACTGATGGGCCCATGACCGAGGGGTGGACCTTACCATGGACAGCATCTCACAGGTCATCCACAGCTGTGAGACCTGTGCTGCAATCAAACAGACCAAGTGGGTGAAGCCTCTGTGGTATGGTGGACGATGGTCAAAGTACAGGTATGGGGAAGCCTGGCAAATTGATTACACCACCCTTCCCCAAACCCGCCAAGGCAAGCACGATGTGCTGACCACACACTGGAAGCCACCACTGGATGGTTGGAGACCTACCCCGTGCCTCATGCTACTGCCCAGAACGCCATCTTGGGCCTGGAAAAACAAGTCCTGTGGAGACATGGCACCCCTGAGAGGATCAAGTCAGACAACAGGACTCATTTCAGGAATAACCTTATAAACACCTGGGCCAGAGAACATGGTACTGAATGAATCTATCATATCCTCTATCATGCACCAGCTGCCGGGAAAGTGGAATGCTGCGATGGACTACTTAAGACCACCCTGAAGGCACTTGGCAGGGGGACCTTCAAAAATTGGGAAGTGAACTTGGCAAAGGCCAGATCAATACCTGAGGGTCCATCAATCAGGCTGGTCCTGCCCAGTTTGAACCCTTGCACATAGTGGATGGAGAAAAAGCCCCTGTGGTACACAGGAAAGGTATTTTAGGAAAGACTGTTTGGATTACTCCCACCTCAGTCAAAGGCAAACCCATCCAGTGGGATTGTTTGTGCTCAAGGACCTGGTTACACTTTGTGAGTAATGCAGAAAGATGGGGAAACCCATTGTGTACCACAAGGAGACATAATCTTAAGTGAAAACTGTGAGTAAGGTTTCATTGTGTATAGTAGAGTGTAAAGAGAGTGTTGATTTCGGTATGATGCAGATGGTAATAGAGTAAGGGGTGGATAATGTCTTAAGTTACAATGTAAGATGTAACCAAAAGTATGTATTCTATCACCATCTGTTAAAACCAGGTGGGTCAGCATTCTTTATCTCTTCTGTGACCCATCTCTGATAGCTCCGTCTGGAGAGATATTTTTTCTGTTAATGAGCCATCTAGCCTCGCTGCATGACTCATAAAATTACATCATCCCATTGTGAGATGCTCAGCCCAGGGGGAGGAACCAAGCATTCCTACCTGGATATAATCTGAGGTTTGGAACACCACACTCAGCCCTTACCTACTGGATTCCCAGAGAACGAGAGCTACATAACCACCACTGGACCGTCAGAGGAAGACCAGACCCTTCTGCAGAATCACTGCTTCAACAGAACCATATCTATCTCCTCAAGAGGACTGCAGCCACCATTTAATTGGACTGCTACCACCACCCTGCCTGACAGGGTGTCAGGTTGTATCCTGACTCTGTCAGTGTTTCTGTACTATTGCATTTATTTTTAATTTTCCTATTCAATTATAGTTCTGATTTCAAGTCTCTCACTGGTCTGCTTTCAAACTACTAGTACATCTTTTGGCATCCAGTGTGAGGCAAGTCCTGAGAGAAGTCAGAATTATAATGTTGTATTATAGAAACCACCTATTCACCATGATGCTTACATGGGTCTTGTACCTAGCTCTCTATATTTTTCTGCACATGAGGAACTACCTGCCTGTTGTAATGCTCCTGTTGAGACCAGGCTATGGTATAAAAATTGTTTTATTGGTTTATTATGTCTATTGCATGACAACCTCCAAGGCAATGAACATCATTCAGAATATATACTCAACTTTATTTGCCTGTCCTAGTCTGACCTCCTACGTCTGGGGCCTCCTCAACAATCACACCCAGCCCCTGGGGGTAAGAGTAGAGAATGTTTTTTTCCAGCCTTTCAGACCTGACACAGCAGTTTTTAAAAATACTGAATTCCCTCTGGATGTCAAGGATGGCATAATCTTGTTGTCAGTTCTGTTTTCTTTTTTCTCTATGACCTGCACCATATACACCATGCTTAGAGTCAGAACAATGCTCAGTGTGGCCCTGCATCCTCAGGATGAGAAGAAGAAATGCAGCAAAGCAACAGGCACCACATCTACACAAACTGTCACAGAAAGGAAAAAAACCAAAAGAACCATCAGCGTCTCCACACAAACCGTCCCTGAACCAGAACGGCCTAAGCTGGTAGCAGTTGCCCCCATCCAGAAGAAGAAATCAAAAAGCAAATCAGTCCGTGTAGTGACTGATGATGAGGCAGCTGGACCTTCCCACCCAGCTCCCATCCAGCACAAGAGACAGAGCTGGAGATCATCACTCGGTCGCTATCCCTGGGTGAGCTGCGAGACCTGCGGAGGGAATTCACCCGCCAGACGAATGAGTCCATCCTGACCCAGCTGCTCCGCATTTGGGACGCTGCAGCCAATGACACCATTCTGGACGGAAGTGAGGCCAGGCAACTGGGATCTCTGTCCCGGGATGTGGTCATTGACCAGGGGATCGGGAGAACCCAGAAAACTCTCAGCCTCTGGCAGCGACTGCTGGCAAGTGTACGGGACAGATACCTTTGTAAAGAAGACCTCCAGGTGCGCAAAGGAAAATGGAGCACAATGGAACAAGGTATCCGATGCCTGAGGGAATTGGCTGTGCTGGAGATAATTTTTGCAGAAGATGAGAGATTCCCTAAGAGCCCAGATGGTGTCCAGTGCACTTTGCAAACCAGAGATGTACTCCCGTTACCTGGCAACGCTGCAATGGAGGGAAGGAGAGGACAAGGTGGGCACCGTTGGTCAATAAGCTAAGAATTTACGAGGACACTGTCATTGCCCTGTTACACATCCATGTTTCATCTGTGGAAACAAAGCTGGCTGAGCACATTTGGAGCTTGGAAGAGAAAACTGAAGAGGGCCACCAGAAACTGAGAAAGGAGCTTAAGGAATGAATTTACCACATCTTGCCAGAACCAACAGGAGTCTCTGCCATTAGGAGCAGACGCCCCCCAGCCAAAGAGAGAGAATACACTCCACGAGGTAACCTCTGTTTTTTTCTTCAGGAGCGTGGAGAAGACATGAGGAAGTGGGATGGAAAACCCACCTCCTCCTTAGCAGCCTGGGTACATGAATTAAGAAGAGGAACATCTGCCACAAGAAGCTCATCTAGAGTCAACACTGCTCCAGTCTCTCATGGACAGAACCCCAGATGGTATAGGAATGATAATATGACTGATTCTCTTAAAGGGACCTCGGGAACATATTTACAGGAGGAAAGCAACATGTACCATGACCAGGATTAGAGGGGCCCTGCCTCTAGCCAGGTAGAGGAAAGGGACAATTGGATCTACTGGACTGTGTGGATGCTATGGTCTGGCATGTCTGACCCACAAAGATACACAGCTTTGGTTGACACTGGCGCTCAATGTACCCTGATGCCATCAAGGTATGTGGGAACAGAATCCATTTCTATTTCTGGAGTGACAGTAGGATCCCAGCAGCTGACAATATTGGACACTGAAGTGAGTTTAACTGGGAATGAGTGGCAGAAACACCCCATCGTGACTGGCCCAGAGGCCCCGTGCATCCTTGTCATAGACTATCTCAGAAATGGATATTTCAAAGACTCAAGAGAACATTGGTGGGCTTTTGGGATATCTGCTGTAGAGACAGAAGACATCAAGCAACTGAATACCCTGCCTGGTCTCTCAGATGACCCCTCTGCTGTGGGACTGCTGAGAATTGAAGCACAACAGGTACCAATCGCCACAGCAACAGTGCACCATCGGCAATACCATGCTGACAGAGACTCTTTGGTCCCCATTCATGAGATGATTCGTGAACTGGAGAGCCAAGGGGTTGTCAGCAAGGCTTGTTCATCATTTAACAGCCCTATATGGCCAGCGCATAAGTCCAGTGGAGAATGGAGACTGACCGTGGATTACTGAGGCCTGAATGAAGTCACGCCACCACTGAGTGCTGCTGTGCCAGACATGTTGGAGCTTCAGTACGAGCTGGAATCCAAGACAGAGAAGTGGTATGCAACCATCAGTATTGCCAATGCCTTTTTCTCCATTCCTTTGGCAGCAGAGTGCAAACCCTAGTTTGTCTTCACCTGGAGGAGTGTGCAGTACACCTGGAACTGACTGCCCGAGGGGTGGAAGCACAATCCCACCATCTGCCATGGACTGATCCAGACTGCGCTGGAAAAGGGTGAGGCTCCAGAACATCTACATTATAGATGACATCATTGTGTGGGGGAACACAGCAGGGGAAGTCTTAGAGAAAGAATATTATCCAGATTCTTCTGAAAGCTGGCTTTGCCGTTAAGCAAAGTAAGGTTAAGGGACCTGCTAAAGAAATTCAGTTTCTAGGAGTCAAGTAGCAGGATGGACATTGCCAGATCCTGACAGAGGTAATCAACAAGATCACTGCTATGTCCTCACCTACCAAAAAGAAGGAAACCCAGGCTTTTTAGGAGCTGTGGGCTTTTGGAGGAAGCGTATCACAGAGTACAGCACGATTGTAAGCCCTCTTTATCTTGTGACACAAGAAATGATTTCCAGTGGGGCCCCAAACAACAGTAAGTGTTTGAACAAATTAAGCAGGAGATTTCCCATGCAGTAGCCCTTGGGCCAGTCAGAACAGGGCAAGATGTGAAGAATGTGCTCTACACTGTGGCTGGGGAGAATAGTTGTTCCTGGAGCCTGTGGCGGAAGAGACCTGGAGGGGCTCAAGGATGACTGCTTGGCTTCTGCAGTCGGGGATACAAAGGATCTGAGGCCAACTACACCCCAACCAAGAAAGAGCTTCTTGCAGCTTATGGAGGGGTTTGAGCTGCCTCAGAGGTAATTGGCACTGAAGCGCAGCTGCTTCTGGCACCCCGACTACCACTGCTGGGTTGGATGTTCAAGGGAAAGGTTCCTTCCACACGTCATGCCACTGATGCCATGTGGAGCAAGTGGATTGCGCTGATCACCCAGCGAGCCTGGATAGGACATCCTAATTGCCCTGGGATTCTGGAAATTATAATGAACTGGCCGGAAGGTGAGACTTTTGGATTATCTTCTGAAGAAGAGGAGGAGCAAGTGACAAATGCCAAGGAAGCACCACCATATAACGAGCTACCAGAGGTTGAAAGACGATATGTCCTCTTCACTGATGGTTCCTGCTGAATTGTAGGTGCTGTCCGGAAATGGAAAGATGCTGCATGGAGCCTCACATGACAAGTTGCACAGGCTACCGAGGAACAAGGTGGATCGAGTCAGGTTGCAGAGCTTAAAGCCATCCAGCTGGATTTGGATATTGCTGAACGAGAGAAGTGGCCGAGGCTCTATCTCTACACCGACTCATGGATGGTAGCCAATGCTCTGTGGGGATGGCTGGATTGCTGGAGAAAAGCCAACTGGCAGCACAGAGGGAAACCCATCTGGGCTGCTGAGATTTGGCAGGACATCGCCGCCCGAGTAGAGAGACTGACGTGAAGGTTCGACACATGGATGCGCACATACCCAAGAGTCAGGCTAGTGAAGAGCATTGTAACAATGAGTAGATGAATCGAGCTGCAAAGGTGAAAGTGTCACAGGTGGATCTGGACTGGCAGCACAAGGGAGAATTATTCCTAGCTTGCTGGGCCCTTGATGCCTCTGGTCATCAGGGATGAGATGCAACATACTGATGGGCCCATGACCGAGGGGTGGACCTTACCATGGACAGCATCTCACAGGTCATCCACAGCTGTGAGACCTGTGCTGCAATCAAACAGACCAAGTGGGTGAAGCCTCTGTGGTATGGTGGACGATGGTCAAAGTACAGGTATGGGGAAGCCTGGCAAATTGATTACACCACCCTTCCCCAAACCCGCCAAGGCAAGCACGATGTGCTGACCACACACTGGAAGCCACCACTGGATGGTTGGAGACCTACCCCGTGCCTCATGCTACTGCCCAGAACGCCTTGGGCCTGGAAAAACAAGTCCTGTGGAGACATGGCACCCCTGAGAGGATCAAGTCAGACAACAGGACTCATTTCAGGAATAACCTTATAAACACCTGGGCCAGAGAACATGGTACTGAATGAATCTATCATATCCTCTATCATGCACCAGCTGCCGGGAAAGTGGAATGCTGCGATGGACTACTTAAGACCACCCTGAAGGCACTTGGCAGGGGGACCTTCAAAAATTGGGAAGTGAACTTGGCAAAGGCCAGATCAATACCTGAGGGTCCATCAATCAGGCTGGTCCTGCCCAGTTTGAACCCTTGCACATAGTGGATGGAGAAAAAGCCCCTGTGGTACACAGGAAAGGTATTTTAGGAAAGACTGTTTGGATTACTCCCACCTCAGTCAAAGGCAAACCCATCCAGTGGGATTGTTTGTGCTCAAGGACCTGGTTACACTTTGTGAGTAATGCAGAAAGATGGGGAAACCCATTGTGTACCACAAGGAGACATAATCTTAAGTGAAAACTGTGAGTAAGGTTTCATTGTGTATAGTAGAGTGTAAAGAGAGTGTTGATTTCGGTATGATGCAGATGGTAATAGAGTAAGGGGTGGATAATGTCTTAAGTTACAATGTAAGATGTAACCAAAAGTATGTATTCTATCACCATCTGTTAAAACCAGGTGGGTCAGCATTCTTTATCTCTTCTGTGACCCATCCCTGATAGCTCCGTCTGGAGAGATATTTTTTCTGTTAATGAGCCATCTAGCCTCGCTGCATGACTCATAAAATTACATCATCCCATTGTGAGATGCTCAGCCCAGGGGGAGGAACCAAGCATTCCTACCTGGATATAATCTGAGGTTTGGAACACCACACTCAGCCCTTACCTACTGGATTCCCAGAGAACGAGAGCTACATAACCACCACTGGACCGTCAGAGGAAGACCAGACCCTTCTGCAGAATCACTGCTTCAACAGAACCATATCTATCTCCTCAAGAGGACTGCAGCCACCATTTAATTGGACTGCTACCACCACCCTGCCCGACAGGGTGTCAGGTTGTATCCTGACTCTGTCAGTGTTTCTGTACTATTGCATTTATTTTTAATTTCCTATTCAATTATAGTTCTGATTTCGAGTCTCTCACTGGTCTGCTTTCAAACTAGTACAGAAGTTTTGCTTCTTTTTTTTTTTTTTGTTTGTTTTCCCCTTTATTTGCTTTGGGTTTGGAGCAGGTTGTCCAAGGACATTTTAGGAATGTTATTGTCACGTTCTCATGAGAAAAACAAAATGTATTTAAGATGCGGGATTACTTGGTTTAATTTATTTCATCTTATGACAAATATAAAACTGAGGTACTTCTTTTTTTCAGTTTTGGTTTTGATAACTATTATCCATATGATTATTGTTAACTGAATGACATAATAACCCTGCAGATAAAATCCGGTGTTCTGGATTACTGAGAGTTCATTCTCAGTACTTTAAGATGTTGGATAAAAATACATTTTGATGACCTGATCTTTATTCCCATCTGCTTATAGCTGGGTATTTACCTACTGTGATCAAAAAAGATAGTTGAGAATTAACTCATAAATGTGCCGTGTGTTAATACTGCATGGAATAACTTCACGCTTCAAACCTGAAACTGACATTCATTGCTGTAAAAAAAAATATTTTATGTAGCTTATAAAGAGGGATCATTTTAATTTAATTTGTTGTTCTTTTGCAAGAATATTATGATGTCAGTGTCTCCATAATACATAAATGTCTATGAAAAACTTCAAGAGCATATATGTGTAGCATATGCTACACATAAAGAGGATGTGAGAATTACCCAACTGGCAGCTGATCACAGGGATAAAACACCAAGGGCTCAGGAAAAAACTTGAAAGTAGAAAGCTGATTCTTTCCTTCATATAAAAAAAATCCAGTCGTAAGCAAAGATAAACTTTAATGTGTGATGAATGTAAAAAAACCCAACTAAGCTATGTTATATTTACAGAACTGTTAAGTAATTCATTAAGGAAGAAAGAGGAATTAAAGTAGCTGTAGATATGGGGCTGCCATAATAGCTTTGTCTTGTCTGTGTTCTTTCACAAGATGACTTTGATTAATATAAAATCCAAGGCTAATGTGAGCCATACTCATTTTCTTTCCATTATATTGACTGAAGTTATATTCAGCATCTATGAACTTTTCAGTATTTTTAAACTTTTAAAGTTCGAAAAACATCTAGAAAGGTATTTTACCTTAGAATATAATTAAATTGAAATTTTACAATTAATTTCCTAAATGTTTAAATAATTGAATTAAACCTGAATGAATCTGAGGTGTTCCTGGATTATATTGTTAACTGCTGATTTGCACCTAAACTTGGCAGTTTGACACTGATCTTCAGTCCAAAACAATGGAAGTTTTTTACGCATTCCAACATGTAAGCTCCCCTGTCAAAACTATTACTTTGTTCCTCTCTAGAAATTACCATTCTTTTTTGACTCAATGTTTCATAGCCACTAGCTGGTTGAGATCAAAGATATTTCTCTTGCCTTCATTAAAGATGTTTTGCTTCTTATGCACTCTTTTGCTGTTTTATATTTGGCAGCATTTCTACATAAATGACAGAAAAGATTTTTATATGGCATCAATCTTAAGATGGGGACTATTATGCTGCAAGTGTTTTACAAGAAGTAGAAGATTGGCCATTTTAGACTGCCAAACAAATTTGCCCAACTCTTACTCATGATCCGGATGCTTACCCTGTTGGATGTCGTAACTGTTGCCTGTTTATTTGTTCTTCTCAATTCCCCTGCTTTTATGTAGATAAACATGAATATTTTCAAAACTTTTAGAACTCATTAATATGTTAATTATGGTATATTTTCACTTACATATATAGTAGACTGAGTAAAGTCTTATTTTCTTATCCTCTAGGTCTTCTTCATTGCTAGGCCTCACTACCTTCAGTCTGTCTTGCTTTTGTCTTAGTTTCAGCTAAGACTTTTTCCTGTCTGGGAACTCCTTTAGACTGTCTTTTTACTCAAACCTTTATTATTTTTGTTCTGAGAACTACAATTAAATTACATCTCAGGTTTTACTTTGTGTTTCACCTTCTACTATATATGATAGACAGTGCAGCTGTCAGCAAGTGCATTTAGTATCAAAAATCTGTTTCTTCTCTTATTTCATCCGACTAATACTCCTTCTTCGGCATGAAAAACCTTCCTGTTCATGCAGGCATAGCCTATGCTTTTATACACTGAGTGAGAAGCAGAGAGCTAGCTGGTTTTGTCATTCACAGATTTTCACAGCTAATGCTATTCTTGTATAAGCAGCAGTTAAAATCTTTCCCTAATAACTCCTAGCAAGAATGTAGGTCAGAACAAAGGTCCCATTAAAAAAAAAAAAAAAAAAAAAATCCATCTTGAGCAGTAGCAGCAGGATTGAAAAACCACAACAGGTGTAATGTTCTGCTGTATTCTTGTGACACTCTTTCAGTGTGTGTATGCAGCTGCCTACAGAGATGTATATATTTATATCAGTGTGTGTATGTTTACTTTGAGAGATGATGTTTCCATTAGTTCCACAAGTTAGACTTGTGAGTGGTTTTATGTGATTGTTCACTATATGACTCTTCCATAACTAACACCTACTGTTTTCTGACACAGTTTTCTCTTTCTGAGTCTTTCTAACTTTCATGTCACCTGCACCCTTTCCCAGGAGTTTTTCATAAGTCTGTATGTTCTGCAGACTGAACTTGGGGGTAATTTCTTATTGATGTGATCACAGCTCTAGAGCTGTTGACTCTTATTTCCAAACACTCAGAAATTATATTTCTTACTGTGTACTTTCTTTGCATGAGATCCCTCTATTCCCACAATATGAAAATGTTCTTCAAAGCACATGCAGCAGTATATGAGTGTAGAAAACAGCACATCTGTACCAGCATACATTGTAGGACATTACAAACTGCTGGTAGCATTCAAATCAGGGATCTGAAATTGTTCCTCAGTTCTGCAACTAGAATGGAAGGAATTTATCTTCTTAGGCTGCTAAGTAAGCAGGATTTTGTTCTTTTGGATTTTTTCCTCAAATACTCCTAATCTGATTTGCCATTCATCCATAAAGCAAAGCAATTATCTTGGTCTCTTGCATATTGCTAGTGCATAAGCTAACACTGCGCAAGGGAAAAACCAGTTACTGTGATTTGGCTTTTTAAATTATTTGGCCTCTGTATTCAAAATGTTTCAAGTGAAATTTATGTGCTTTCTGAATTCTCTTTTTTAAATCTGTATTTGTAGGAGCTCATGAAATAGCTATAACATCGCACAGGATGTACCATTTTGACAGAAATTAAATGTGTTTCACACAAAAACTATTCCTTATTTCCATGCATTTAAAAATATTTTGATTTATAAGGTATTAGATAATGTAACTTAATTATTACTAGAAAAGAGTCAAAGAAAACTGATAAATTCTGCTGTCAAAGGAAAATATAAAACAAACTTCCATTTTGCGTGTCTATTATCAAAGCTGACCTCTAGTGGTTACAGAATGGAACAAATGTAGTGTTAGCTTCCTTTATACTCTTTTTATTTTGAAGTAGTATTGAAATTTTTCCAATCAGATGTGAATGTTTTCCTGAAATACATTAAAAATTATTAATATTAATTTTCCAGACTCATCTCTAGGGGTAGTGATTTGAAATCAGTGGCATCAAGTTAAGGGAGCCTAAGTAAGGAGCAACAGCATCTGTAGAGGGTCAGAACTCCTATTTCACAAGATAAATGCCAGATAGTTCTATTTTATCCCTAGTACTTTACATCTACATGCTGAGTCTGAGGGTATTTCAGGAGGGCCATACTCAGCTGCTTAAGGCTTGAAGCAGTATGTTAGAGCAGTTCAAAACAATATTCTGCACCTGAGGACAAAAAAAAGGAACTTGATTTTATGCTCAGGTTCTGTTCACTTTAAAGTTAAGCTTAGCAACCACAGCTTAAGAGCTGAAAAGCTGCTCTAAGTCTGAACTAAATGTGCATTAGGTACTGTAAGTCTGGGTTTTATTAATATGAAAAAGGAAGGATTGACTATTTGAACTCAAGAACTAGTAAGATATGAGTTCTGGAAGAGGAAACTGCAACTTTTTTTTACTTTTTAAAATTATTATTATTACTTTTAAAAATTTGTTTATTTTTAAGGGCTGAAGGTGTAACTTAGACACTTGAAAGCATTGAAACCTGGCATAGCATATGCCACTGCAGCTGTGAAAACCAGCAAGAGGGAGAAATCACCAAAAGAGAGGGAGAGAGAATGCTGCCATTGTTACCTTCACAGAACTGGCCTGAGTGCCATACTGCTTCCTAGGGCAGTAGGAAAAGAGCAGCTAAAGCCTCAGGTGGCAGCAGCTTTCCCTCTAAATAAAAACAGAGCAATCAAGGTTAGCAGCAGCCAACTTTTTAAGAGCAATCTTCTCTGGATTGTTTTTCGTTGTCTGTGCTTTAATATTACAAATTCAATATTTAACTAGCTTGTGAATTTCATTTGATGTTTTTAGCAAATTGTATTTCTGGAAAAGGATGTTTTGTGTCCCTCCCTATTTTTTCTTTTTGCCTCTTTATTCCAAGTTCATGTAGTAAATGGTTTTTAACAAAGTTTGCTGATGGTCCTCCTCTAAGCATTGCAATTGCTGCAGGTCCAAATCTGTGAGCATATCTTAGAGGAGGGGGTGTGGGGAATATGACATTATTGCCTCATTGTAAAAGTCTCCATGTACTCTCTTACACTTTCTTTTATCTTTTGGGAAGTAGCAGAATCTCTTTACTATGAGGAACAGGTGTAAAGAAAGGCAAACTCCTTCACTTGATTTGTAGCCTAGTAAGAAGGTATCTCTAGACTGCTTGGATTACATGTTTAAATGCAAAGGTAGAAATTGCCTCTAAATAGTCAGAGGATGTTTTCAGTTGAGATAACCTTAGTCAGGATCAGTAACAGCTTTTACCCTCCATGTTGCTGTTTCTTGGTATATGCTGACTTGAGGAGCTTGTTTACGAAACTGAAACAGGCTGACATTTTTGACTGTAAACACTAGTTACAGGAATACTTTAATCAAAACAAGGGAGGTGAGAAAGGTATCTCCCTGGTTTCAACTTGTTGATAAACACTGGGGCTATTTCAGAGGGTTCTGAAGATCTGTCTAGCAGCAGTTCTGCATTACAGCATATTACTTGAGTAATTTTTAATAACTGATAATTGAAAAGAGGGTAATCTATTAAAATGTCTGTTTTAGACCCAAATCAGAAAATGCATGGATATTTGCAAAATCAAATGCAGTACAAGCCATTGGGGTGATGTCATTTGGTAAGTGGTTTCTTCCGTTTTTTTTTCAACATTAAAATCAATTGTAAGAAATCACTTAATATTTTGAACCAAGAATTTTTTTTGTTTTTAAATATTCATGTTACGCTGGTGTAGAGAAAAAAAAAAGAAATTGACTGACTCATCCATATGAATGTCATTGTTACTGTGTAAGACATTAACCTCATCCATTGTCCATTTGGCCCTAGAGGCTATTGCCACTGTAGCAGGGACAGTGTGCATGTGAATCCAGCTCACCTGTGCAGGTCATCCTAAAGCACCTGCATCAATGGGTTAGTCTAACTGATAAACTGAGGGGGCTGGATTCGTTCTGCATTCCCTTGGGTAACCTCTAACAGAAAAGTCCTCATTCTGAAATCTGTTCCTGCCTGCAGGATCTGGTATATTATTTCTTGTTAATGTTGTGATAATCTGAGGCTTCCCAATGTTTGCTGCTGCCAAAAATGGATGCCATATGAAGTCTAAAAGTAGCAAATGGCTCTGTAGATTTAAAAAAAAACCAACAAAACTTCTCAAATCTGCTGCTGGGTTCTTAAGTAAAAGGAGAGCAGGAAGAGGAAATAGCTGTGGAATGGAGATGTGGAGGGTGGGAAATGGCATAGCATTTAAGGATAATGTAATCAGAATCATCTTGGGATGAATATAAACCTTCATCAAATCAACTAAGCAAGCAAAGGTTCAAACCGTTTATCTCTGCCACTCATTGCAAGATTAATGTTTGTATTTAATAATGAGTGGATTCAAACAGTGCTGTGTCTCTATGCATTTATGCATGAATTCATATATTTGCTTTAACTGTCATGTGTTTTTCAGCATTCATCTGCCATCATAACAGCTTTTTAATATATGGGTCTCTGGAAGAACCCACATTAAAGAACTGGTCTCAAGTCACACATATATCTGTCTCACTTGCTCTTGTCATCAGTGTAGTGTTCGCTGCCTGTGGATATATGACTTTTACAGGATACACAGAAGGTAAACTGCTTGATCCCTCAATTTTGGTACTTGCTATAATCCTTACATTTCTGCCTTGCTGTCTGATTTTTTCTGTAAACATCTTGGTGACTGTAAAAATGCAAAAAACATAATATATTTGGACAGAAATAGGACATTCCTCATAGTTACCCAATAACCAAAACGGGATACAAAAACGTCAGCTCCAGGCTAATAGAAGTCAGATTCTCAAGCATAAATCTCACCAGTGGAAGTCCCGTTTGAATACTTCCATCATCAAAACACTTTGAGGACTAAACAGCTATGAGTTATCCACATGGTCCAGCAGCAGAGAGCAGTAAGAACAAAAATTTCCTTCAGAATATCTGGTATATATTCCTGTATATTTTCTTACATTTTTTTCCTGTATGTGCTATTATAGCACCCTAGAGTTAGAGATATTTCCTATCTTTGCAGCAGCTGTTCTGCTGTTATTAATCCTACTGTCCCCTCTGTGGGTATATGAATACACATAAATATATATATAATTAATGTTGCATCATGCTATTTAACATTTTGTTGAAGTTAAAAAGGTATGTTCATAAGAACAAGGTGTAAATTGGTTTCAGTGCATTACTTACTTCAGGAAAAATGCACATTTTATAAGCAAGCATCTTTTCTGTTACTTCATAGTGATTCTGGATTGTAGGAGAAGGCTTCCAAGCTTTTTCCTTTTCTGATGAGCAGCAGCATTTAGTTGAGAACAGAGAAATTGTAGGATGGGGATTCCTGGTTTATCTGTCCTTTTCTCCTGCCTCCAGTGCTTACTCCAGCAAAGTAAGTCACTGTCCTAGAAGTACTCTAGGTAGACCGAGTTTAGGTTGGTTGAGACCTTTCAGGTATAGAAAGCTCTGCCTGCAGCTCCCCTCAGTATGACTCTTGTATAAGCAGGTTCCATCTCCCCTTCTGTCTCCCCTGTCAAAATCTTTTGGCTGTTTAAAGTTAACACCTTATTGCTTCTTCAGTGCCATTGTGATCCTGAAAGTAGTAAATCATAAAACAGCATCGTATTCGCATAAAAAAGACCTGATAGTTCATCTGATCACTGTCTGGCACTGTCTCTTGTGCCTCAGAGATCATTATTACAGATTCTTTGTGGTAAACACCAAGCAAGATGATTTTAATTCTATAGTGATGCTTTTGTTGTTAGATACAAGATTTACTAGGTAATAAACCATATATGTTTATAACGGGCTTTTGGGGTCAGAATATTTGAAATTCTTCTCTACAGCTTATTAGCTGTGATTAAATACAATCAGAGAAATGCAGTTCTCCACAGGTAACTCTCTCACCTTTTTTTGGTGTAATTGTCGTTCTAGGAGTTACATTTTTAGGGAAAATGTATCTTTTACACATAAGCTTTCTTTCTGAATCTGTCACATATTTATTTAATCAAACACTGGCATCTCATACAAAATCTATAGTATGGGGAAGATAACAGATGACAAATTCTGATACGTATATTTGAAAATATTTTTTGAAGATTAATGCTACTTGAGATAAAGACCCTGCTACCAGCAGGATAAGCTGAAAGTTGCTCCTGGATGTAACTTGTGACTGTAACTAGTTTCTAGTTACATGTCAGAAGAGGGGTTCAGTAAATCTCAGTTACTCCAGTAACCTGCACTTCAAGTTGCAAATATAGGTAAATGATGTGAAGTTCAAGCTAATTGGTGTTTTGCTATACCTCAGGAGATATATTTGAAAACTACTGTAGAGATGACAACCTTGCTACATTTGGAAGGTTTTGTTATGGAGTTACTGTAATTTTGACCTTCCCCCTTGAATGTTTTGTGACCAGAGAGGTAAGAATTTATTACATTTTCCCTTTAACACTGTTGTTACATATTAATAATATTCTCACATTATTAATACATATTGTAGCTGAAGTCTATGGTTCATCTGTGATAAATAGCAGCATATTTTATCCCACTACATGCAATGAGTACAGGGAACTAGTTGTACTGTTTAGACACTGGCCATAGAATGTTGTTTTACATTCATTATAATATTAGTATTATATTAATAATTACTTAATAATATCAGGACTGCTTAAAATTCCAAGTTTGGCATAAATGACATTGTTGTTACTGTGTTGAGAATAGCCAAAAAAGCATACTTTTCATGCTTAATACTTTTCCTTTTTAGAAGTATCTCCATCTAGGAAATCCATCTATTCAATAAATAATTGTAAGTGGATTTATTCTGTAATGGGCAATTGAGAAAAGAGTAAATCCTAAAATCCTACAGGCATAACTAAGTCAATCTGGCAAGTGTTCTGCAATTTTAGTAATGATTGTTATGAGTTATTTTTGGAAGCAGATGAAGATGTTTTCTTGAAGCAAGGTAAGTAAAATTCAGCCAGTGTTTTCTCATCCATTCCTTTTGTTTCCTAAGGTTAGAAGGTTTGGAGTAAGCTGTTTCATAACATAAGGAGAAAAATCAAGGTTTAAAATTGTGGTTCTGTTTCAGGTGATTGCCAATGTGTTTTTCCATGGGAACCTCTCAACAGTTTTCCATGTTGTTGTGACAGTAGTTATCATTGCTGTAGCGACTGGTGTATCATTGATGTATGATTGCCTTGGAATGGTCTTAGAGCTGAATGTAAGTGAACCTGTATACTCTTTTATTTAATAAATCACTTATTAATAAAACAGAGCTTTATAAAATCCACAGCTCTGCTGCAAATCTCATGTAATTTGACATAGTAGTCAGTAGTAATATTAGAAGGAATTACTCACTGCTTCAAAATCAGATAACTAAAGGTGAAAGGAAGTTAAGAAGTAAAATTCATATGGTTGGGGAGCGTTTTAGAACAGTTTTGTAGATATGGCAAGAGGCTATGACTTACCAAATGTATTTAAACCACAGCAGAAATTACTAAAGTACTCATCCAGACTGTATAGTGGTAGTGAATTTAGGATTTCTTTCTCTAGTCCCTGCTTCTGATGAAGTTGGAAAATTACTAAATGCTGGGCCAGATTCTAGTGACTGCCTTGGGCCAAAGGGGCAAAAAACAAAGGGAGGTAGAAAGAAAGAACCAGTAGTAGCAAGACCACAGAGATGGTCGCTGGAAATACACAGCTCCCTCAAAAGCAAGCATTCCATCAATGTAGTGGGGTTTTTTTCCTAAGCATTTAGTCAATAGTCAAGCTGACAGCTTTATTCCGTTACAAATAGAAGATGATAGCCAGGCTCCTATCTCGTGGGTTTTTTTTTCTTTTCCTTTTTAAGAGACAGTTTTACCATACAGCTGTAGGTATCTATTGGTTGTAATAATTGTGCTTAGAAAGATTGTTCAGTCTTGATATCCAGCAGTAGAGAAAAATGAATAGACAGAGTATTTACATGTGAAAGAAAGGTGATCTGTCTTTTCATCTGGGATTCTGTCCAGCAGAATTGTCTTTTGGCTCTTCACCACAGATGGCATTTGATGCTGTTTCTCTGACCCTGCTTACTCTTTCCCTGCTTTCTGGTTTTAAAACAAAACACAAGCCATTGTGTTTGCCTTGTGGTAATTCCCCAGGGAATCTATTTGGTCATATGGGAGTCAAAGAGGCACAGATTTTTCATTATTCTTTTACTGGGATGCTGGTTTGTGTTACTTCAAAGACCTAAATCTTAGTTTTCATGGAGAAGATCCTTTGTGCATGTACCTATTTTTGATGTCTGTACTGATCACTGTTAACAGGTTCTACCATAAAAATATTGGAACTTTTGTACAAATGATGATGTAATGTTGCTCCTTAGGCTGGATTACTATCTTGCCATAATTAAATTGAAGCATAGCGTTTGTTAAGTGTGGGACAAAGTAAACATTCAAAATTTCTACATAAAGTTGCTCTCTTCTGGCATGTAACTCATATATTAACCTACAGTGGCTTTACTACAAAAAGCATTTTAAAAAGTGTTTTTTATTTGTCCCTACGAGAGCATTTAAAGAGGAGCTGAATTTTTAGTGAGAGAAAAGGTTCTACTCTGTCAAAGGGAGCTTTGCTTTCATAGGGAAGTCAACCTAAATCAGGTTATAAATGTTAAAATGATCAGAATTCTTTGAACTCCTATGATATTGATATGATTTTTCCACTTTTTAAAAAAAATTATTCTTTTAAAGGCAGTGTTATATCTAAACTCCTCCATGGGATTATCTTAAATATTTTAGTTCAGTTGGGGAACTCTGGACTTTTACTCTATCTCTTAAGCTGAGAAACTTGGGGTAATCAGATTTAATGCTTCTTGCAACATTAAAATATTATTCTGTATCAGCAAAGCAAAAGCATTTAAATAAATCTGAATTATTTGAAGTAGTTTAACAGATATTTTTGCATATTATTTGGGACTTTGAAAAAAAGGTTTTCCATATAGCAACACTGGAAAAGGCCTTTATTCTCTGGTTTTACTGTTGCATCAGGCTAATCACAACTGTTTAAAAATTCAGGTATTTGTTCTTCACATCTAAATAAACATGCTTATGAGGTTTTTTTATTGCTCTTTCCCACACACAGGGAGTTCTGAGTGCTACCCCACTTGTTTTTATCATCCCATCAGCGTGTTATCTAAGGCTGTCCAAGGAGCGGTGGAACCATTCAGACAACTTAATATCCTGCCTGATTCTTGTTCTTGGTGTGCTAGTGATGGCAGTTGGCTTGGTTATGACTGTCTTGCATCCCCAGGAATGTAGCCATGGAAAAGAAATGTTCTACTGCTCCCCTAGTAATGTTTCTCTACACAACAGTACACTTCCACCATAGGTAGCACACTAACCTCCAGACTAGATCAGGCACATCTCATAGGGAGCCATACATGCCAGTTTAAAGGAGAGTGGAACAAAGAGCTGTCATGTTTTGAGATGCACTAGGAATCTTAAACTGTATAACTGTATTTACATACTTGATTTTGTGCTGCCATCCTGTTTCAGGTAAGACTTAAGTTTTAACAGTTGAAACACAAATTCTCAGAGGTGCCTTTCAGCAGACATTACTTGAATAACTTGCAAGTCTACCAAAAAGGTTGCATTTTTTTAACTTAGTCTGCAATGCTGTTAAAAAGCTAGAAATTAAATGTTTTGAAATGTAAACCTCTCCCATGTTTCATTGATTTAACTTAGTTTTTATTAATTTTATAATCCTTAATGTATTATTTATTAGCTCACTATAGTATGGGGGTTTTTTGAAGTCCTGAGAAAAAGTATGTCTGGATCTCTGTGTATTACAATTCTGCTATTAAATTGAAAGACCCTTATTAATTGTCTTTGATTTTGCAGTAACTGTCCTTTAGAGCTGAAAGCTTCCTTTTTATTAGCTCTTGAGTAAAGGCAATTTTGTATTCTGACTGAACTGTAACTGATACAATTTAATTGTAACTCTTACAATATGTGGTCTTCTAATTGACAGATATTGCACAAATAAATTCACAAGAGTGAATTTAAAAAGATTCAACTAGGCAGTCTTTGTAAAAATTTCAAGATTGACAAAGAAGGAAATTACATTGCAGCTTTCTTACATTTATAATATTATTCATTATTTCTGAAACGGAATTTTGAAACTAACATTCTAAACCTGATTATCATTCTAGTCCTCTGATTCTTTTCAGTATATGACTAATGATTTTGTCATGGTTTGTCAAATTCTGGTGATTTGTTATATTTTCCAAAATTCATTTAACATCAAGGATTAATGTGTATATATATATGTATGTGTATATATACATAAGTATATATAAAAATTGACTCACATGCCTATAGGATACGAGTAATTTGAGGTTGGTAATATGGATATCCTCAGTCATATCAATGCTGTCATTTTGAAAATGTTTTGTTATCAAATCAAAATGTGTACTTGAGTTAAGTTTTGCATTACTGTGATCCTTGTGGTTCCTCATGCCAGCTAGATGCATAACACTTCTTCATTTTTATGCTGCTTAATGGGGATGGGTTTTGTCTTCCCTTCATATTGCATGACAGAGCTATTTCATTGAAGATTTCCAGCTAAATAGATCTTTAAGCAAGGGTCACTAGATGGTGATAATACTTGTAAGAATAACACACTTTTTAAAAGTACTGCTTCCAAAATAAATGCTTTAAATATTACTGGGGTTTTTTTGTTGTTGTTGTTTCTTTGGGGTTTTTTCAAGTTGTAAACCAAGTAGAGAGAAGCGTGACGATTATTCTGCTTTCTCTACATAGTGTCAACGTTGAGGGTGATAATTTATTTGTTCTCCAGGTACCTGATACTGTTCACAGAGAATATTTCTCACCAGTTTAGATTCAGTAATAGCTGATTTTGTCTTAGCTGTGGGTGAATTGTTACTGAATAGATTCACTTTCTTCTATGCCAAATGGAGTTAAACCTAAATAATATTTCCTTATGACAGCTAATGAGATGTTTTTGATCTATCATAAATCTCTCATGAGCTTTGTTGGGGTTTTTTCTGATTTTTTTTTTTTAATGTTGAAGTAGGTTACCTTGTTTCAGGCATTAATTACAATCTATCTTTGCTTTAGAATGTCAATGGAATAATTTCCATCTCATTCTACTGAGGCTGTGTTGATATGAAATCATGTTTGCCTGTCCTTTATGAAGGATGAGTCTTTCTATGCTTTTCTACTTCATAAATGAAAATTTAAAGATTTTTTTTCTCTGTTCTTTTTAATTTTTGAAGTGTAAAGTCTGAAGTAGTAATGGTCAGTTAAATGTTTTCACTGCTAATAAAGCTTCTCTTGCCCTTGGAAGTTTCTTTTGCCAAAACTAATTGAATTAATGTAATCATATGCTCAGTGGTTTTCATTCATGAATTTCCCAGGTGATGATGGGGCTCTCCCAGCTGTATGTATATTGAAAAGGGGAAGTCAGGTGTCATGGAAGCCAGAATTTAAAGTTAACTGCTATTTGCCTAATGGCTTTATAAAACCTATGGTCCCTTCCTTTCCAATATTACATAGTCTAACTTACCTTTATTGAAATGACAAATAATAGCAATCTGGTAAGTGCTTTCTCAGAACCTAGGAGGTCTGAATACAGAAAGATAATACATCATAATAAAAATTGTGGTAACCATTGTTTTTTGCGAATACTTAAGACTCCCCAAAATAAAATTGTAAAATCTATTGGGAACCCCTCACAGTCCTCAGCATGTGCAGGATCTCACCACAGTCTTAGTACTTCAAGCAGAGGTGTGCTGTGCACAAAAGTGGAAGTAGTGCTGGGAGTAGCAATATCCCCAACTTCAAATGCTCAGTGGTGACAGAACTTCACGGAGTGCATGGAGGGAGAAGAATGTTCCACAAGCACTTGTTGGCAGGATTTTCACATCAAAAGCTGGTAGTGTGGCTCACTGTTTCTCCAAGTTCCTCTCTCCAGCTGAGAAGGCATTTCAGGACACCAGATGTACAATTACCATTCTCACAGGAGCTAAGCAGACAGTTTGTGACTTTTTAGAGTAGCGTGCTTCTTATCGATCACAGAATTCTGAGCATTCACAAAATACTTCCTCCTGAAAGTTGTCAGATTACCCCACCATGTACCACCTGAGATTCCCTAGGGAATTTTCCTTCTTCCTTAAGTTTCTCTCTGGAGGGGGGAGCAAAATGGCTCACGTTTGCTAAACGGATATATTTTTATATATTTTGCACACAAAGTCTTTATATCTCATATAACGTCCATACATTGCGCACATTATCTGCATCTGATAGGGGAAGGATATTTATTTACTAAATACACTATTTTAGTATTTGTGACTCACTGGAGAACAAAACTTAAAAGTAGTGTGAGGATTTATTTCGAGTCTGGTGTGAACATGGGGTAAAATTTAGGGAGAAAGTAATAAAAGTGGCAGACTAAACAAATGTATTGTGGGTGAAAAACATGCAATTGAACAATTCCCATAGCAGGAATGAGGGAGAAATCCAAACTGAAACATAATGCACAGATGAGTTATATTTTTATAGTAGTTCTGTTATATAGGGATCTAATTTTAAAAGCAGTTCTTGAGTTTTGGCCGAAAAAGTGTGTTGCAACATTTGTTGTTTAGATTTTTTTTTTTTTTTTTTAAGAATTGGTGCAAATTCTAAAATATTCAAAATTTGAATTCAGGCCAGTGAAGGAAATAAGTAGAAGCTTTTTAGCGTCTGTCATTCAGTGCTATTGGAGAAGTTGAAATTCAGGTACATGCTTAGTACATGACTCAAAACTCTTTATGGAGAGAAAGTAGACTATATGGTTATTCCTCTTTCTGCTTATCTTTCTGTTCTCTCCTAACTAAATGTTGATTCTAGGTGCTTCATAAGACAATATCGTATGGCAAAGCTGTAGTTGCTGTATGGAATTCCAAAATTGCATTGAAGAAAAGTTCAGGAAGGTCTGAATTTTCACATGTGATTTCCTAAAAGAGACAGTATCCACTAAATACTGGAAATCCCCACCAAGATCATGGACTTACTGTATTAATACAAATACAGAAGTAATGAACTGAAGACAAAGTTAGAAACAAGTGAAAATTACTATTAGATACTGTAGGAATAAATTACAGATGTCGTTCTGTAAAACCTGCATTGACGTGGGGTCATGTAAATTATCTTTCAATGAGCAGCTTACATCTGCCACAAACAGCACACTGGGCAGACTCTTCAGCAGTGTCCTTTGTCCTGATGGAGGCAGGAAAGCTGACAGTAGTGATTTGCTGTGTTGCCAAGAGTGCCTGCCTGAGTTTGCATAGTGGGATGTTGAAACCACCTCTTGGGACTTTTGTTTCTAGAAGCAGGGGCTGTCTTATTTTATTCTCTGTATTCATACACTGCTTAGCACAGTGACTTCTGGTTGATGACAGGGCCTTCTAGGTGCCAGTAGCATAAGCAGTAATTATTATACTCTGGTCATATTTTACTGTTTCTCTACCATTATATCTTGTTCCAGTCATGAATGGGTAACATAAATACATTACTGGGTGACAGAAGGTCCCTTTGCTTTTATTTTTGGTTATATTTGGGGAAGAAGAAGGTTTAGAAGATATCTTCTTAATGTTTGGTTCATTGCATTTTATGGCTCATAAGAAAAGGACATGGGTGTCACATGCCTTATTAGTTTTTGCAGTGCTGCATGAAAACAGCTGTGAAAAAGCAGTGCATTGTCTATTATGCAGAATATGCTCAAATACAGTTATGGCCGTTGTGGAACAATAATTAACTCATCAAAGGAGAAATAACTGGGGTCATGTGACATTTGATGGAGTGACAGCTGCCTAATTTTGGCCATCTTTCATATCAACCCATTTGGAATGATAATTTTGAGGACAAAAGACAAATATTTTAAAGCTTAAACTGTCTGCTTGGAAAAAAATGGGATATACCCTACAGGGCAACATAAGTTACATGATTACAGGGACTTATATTTAAAACTCTTTCCCTTATACTGAGCACTAACTTTTTCCTTTCATCATACCTTTTTCTGTCACAAAAAAGGAATGTGTCTAATGAACTTCATCAAGTAAGTTTCAGGCTCTTTTCTATCATATTGCAAGAGATACATTACTGAGAGGTGACAAATATCTTCCCATGCTGTTTGACTGAAGAAGTCACTTGACTAGGCACTCACATAAAAAACCCCTGAAATTATAAAATATGAACACATGCAAACAATGTTCTGGTCACATAAATTCACTTCTGCTTTGCTCCTTCTCTTTCTAGTTTTTCTGTGGTTTATTTTTTCCCAGAAAGGATCATCTGTCTTTTGAATTGGGTCCTTTTATATCACAGCTCAGTGTTCTGATGTGTGAAGTGGAAAGTCTTCTCTATTTTTTTTACATTAATATTCTTAGCATCAGCCTACTATAGAATAATAGACATCTTAAAATAACCAGAGTTTTCATAGAAGGATTATTATCTTCCCTGAACTATGTAGTTAGCTGTCTTCCAGAGAAGAGAGAAATCCCTAAAGAGATAGACCCCTAAAATTAAATTTTGAAGGAGGTAACATGTAAGACAATACCATAACAGTGTTTTCCAGCATTTTAAATTAGTGGCATGCTGTATGTTGACACCAACTTTTGTAACAGTGCTAGTCTGCCTGCCGTGTGAGACAAATGGTGTTCGCGGACTTCCATTCATTTATTTAACAGTATATATTAAATCTGTTCCCATTTAATGACTGGGCAGTGGAATGGAATATTATCTTGTCTAAGGGGACAGTAATTCTTAAACTATGCAAAAAGATTATGATATAGCTCATTTTGTACAGAAATCGTATTATCCCAAGAACAATCTGTAGTGTGCTGGTCCTTCTAGGGACTTCATAACCACCATGAAGCCTTCCTGGGAAGGTGGGACAAGTGTACAGTTACCCAGTTATCATAGGATAATTGACATTTTCAGTCTTTCAGAAATCAGATGTAATTTAATCCAGATTTTATAAAAGAAGAGTAGGCCTCAATGGTGAAATGCAAATACAGAATTGATGGCATATCAAATTGTTGCTTTGGGGTTCTGTGCTACTTGTCCCAGCTGTGGGAAAAGCATGTGGATGCAGCAGTCTTAAACGAAGGGGATCTAGACAATAGAGATATAAAGCACTGTCAATTTTCTTAATTTAGGTTCAGCTACAAAAGCAGTGGAAATTTCTGGCAAAATGTACATTTCTTCCTCACAGTTTCTCCCTTCAGCCTGTGTTTCTAGTCTACTGCATTAAGTGGTTTACAGGGCACTGCAATAGGAAAAGACCATGAGAGTGAGTAAGCTGGATGAGTATTGTGACTTTGTAGGTAGAGACGAGTGTGAGAAGCTTGAGCAGAGGGAATGGTGTAGCTGTGGATCCTGTGGATCTGCAGGTGCTCTGAAGGCACGTGCCGTTCTACTTATGGAGAAGTTACTCATTGTGAAACTGAACAAGAGAACACATTGAATTTCTTGCACATGAAAAATACAGATAACATGACAGAGAAAACTTGTTTTAAATAAAGGAGGAATATTTTAGTCTACTTTCTGTGAATATCCAATCTTGTATTGCCTAAGAATAACAACAGAAAGATATTAACAACTCTGCTTGCTGTAAACAAATTCAAGCACCTGGGATTGATTCAGTCACCTCTGTCTACTCTGAAGTCCACTGCAACCATTGACTAAAAGGGCAGGGAAATGCAGAAAGATGCAAGGAAACTTGAAACAAATCTTTCCATTTGGCTGCTTCTGCTGCTATTAAACACCAGCTGAACCAGGAAATCAATATAAGCATTCAAAATGCAATAGATAATAGACAGGAATAATAGATAGGAATTTCCTCTAATACACACATAACTCAATCTGTAGAAGTAAAGAACTCTGGAATTCTTGGAGCAGAATTTGTTCTGAAAGATTTTCTGAGTTCTGTTGCATGCTACTTTGTATTATTAATTGCTGGTAGTCTGTTCCCACCTTCTTTTATAGGAGTGCAGTTCTTCCTTAGATGGATGTTCCATTGTAATTTTTTCCCCTTGGAAGACTGTGAAACTTGTAAGGTGCTTCCAAGAGGGCTTATTTCTTGGAGCTAAAGCAGGATGCAACAAGAAAAACATCCCGAAATTTTAGTAGGGCATCAAAAGAGGAGACTCCTGGAACTGAGTAAGGAACTTCGTTGAAAATTTGCATACACTCTCAACTAATGGTTAAGGCTTACAAAACTAAAGCCGAAAAAGCCCCCAACACTGTTCTTGTTCTTTATTTAGATATAATCTGGGAATTCAGAATGCGTTTGTAACATCAGGCATTTTAAACTTCCCAACACATCCCCTCTGTAGCCATCCATTATTACAGTAATTCTGCTGTTTCCTCTAGTATGATGCTAATCCATGACTCGTGGGAGCTTTTAATAAATATGTAACAGAATAAGTGGTAAGTCAATACAGCCCTGATGATTTTTCAGGTGTTACCAGAAATTGGGAAATTTGGTTGTTGTTTTAGACATAGACCAGCAGATGGTGCTCGAAAATTAGTTCCATCAGAACTAAGTGGTGCATTTTCAGTTTGGTTTTTTTGTTTGTTTTTATTTGTTTGGGGGTTTTTTGGTTTTGCTGTTTCTAGAACGGCTATTACACATATTTCTTCATTAAATGGGACTGTGAGTAAGGATGGAAGAACAGAATACCCAAGAATTTTTGAAAATCAGTCTCTGAATCCTTACTGGGTTTTTTTTCTAGCAATAATTGTTGGGTTTAATTTTGTCATTTATCTTATTATATTGCTTAATTTCAGTTCAAATGCTAACAGCTTTATCTTCAAACTCTGGCTTTTCTCATAATCAGACTGAGATGCTTTGTCTTGTAGATTTAAGCATAAATGTAATAATATTCGGAGGGGTGATGGTAGATGCAGATGATAGTTATTAACTTTTTTTAAAAAAATAGAAAAATTCTCTGCTTGAGCTGAAGTTTAGCTGCAATGATATACAGTAATCTTAAGAGCCTTGGGAATTTTATACACAGTACATTAACCATAAAACTTTCTGCAAGTCAGAACATCCATTGTACTTATGTGTTAATTTTGTGTTCAGAAAATAAGCATTAGCCTGTGTTAAAATGCAGTAAATTTAACATACTCTGCCATGCTGCTGACTCTCAGTCTATGGCTGTGATGACCTGTTGACATGCTATATTGCAGGTTCTGTGAATGATATGCCCAGGTACTTTGAAACTTGGCAGCTTTACAGTTCCTGCTTTCTTTGATATTTCACTTGCAGGCACCTTGATAAATTCCCACTTCAGTTTATGTTATGGAGTGTGAAGATTAGCCTAACTTGGGAGCTGTGTAAGCCCCACCCAAGGTATATAGTCTATTTTTAATTAAATATATTGGCAAGTTAACGAAGATATTTTGTTTGAATAGTGAAAGCTTAACATTGGCAGTAACTGCCTTGAGGTAGCTGTAGTGGGAAGGAGAGAGATTTGATGAAAAATGAAAAAAGTGACGAGTGGTGTAGTGGTGGTGACATTTTGTGAGGGAAGGATGAATTAGACTGGTCTTTGGCAGGACAGGCATGTTATGTACAGTACTAACTTGCATATCAATGGAGACAGCTACAGAATTCACAATGTAAGAAGTCTGTGACAAGTAACAAAGTTTGGGCTACATAATTTCCAGGAAAATGCAGGTAGTGTGCACTACACTGGAGTTTGGGACATACAAATTTTATATGTGCATACACACAAAATCAAAACCACCTGTGCATTCTTTGGAAAGAAGAAAATGCAGCTTAGAAACAAGAAAAACTTGCAAAACAATATGCAAATAAAACAAGGTACTGGTCTTTGTCTCTTGCTGCATAGCCTATTGTCATAGACACAATCTTAAAAATAATCTTTCCATTAGTGTTTCAACAGATGTGTCAGGGGAAAAAAAGTAAGGATTTTTCTGTTCTCTGTTAGGTTGCACATAAAAGGAGGGACCTTAATACAGGATCTTCAGAAAAGCATTTTCAAGTAATCACAGCTCTCATAGTTGATCTGCACATCCCTCAGTTAGTTCTTGGCACACCTGTAGCATCCATGAGAAGTGTGTCTCTGTTGGTTTTCTGATGTCAGCTACTGAGACTGCTGCGTTTCCAGCAGAAAAAACCCCAAATTGCTGAAATGTAAATCAGGATTCAATTCAAAGCTCTGTACACATACAAAGTGATTTTCATGGAACTTAAATGTATGACTCAAGACTTTTGATAGATTGAGGATGAGTCAGACTACCCAGAAAGTCCAAAGCCATGTATATGGATGTGACTGGCAAGCTGTAGGCAGAGACAGAAATAGGAAACTGTTTTTGTAACTGCCATGTCACAATAATCCAGTTTGGAAGTTACATATGCTGTGATGTGTCTTTGAACTCAAAGCTAATCAAACAGTTTTCTATTCCTCAGTTCTTATTCTGCTGGCAGCTGAGGCTCCTGTATGTGGAATACCACTCTTTGCTTTCTCAAATACAGGAATGAAGTAATTTGTTCATATTTTTAGTAACAGGCATTGTAATTGTGTGTACTGATTTGGTGGACTGTATGAATTACCTGAACTTCCACGGCTGAGTTAGGGACAAATACAAGCAAGTATTTTGTCCGTGCATCTGGACTCTTTGAATACACCTATTAGTCTATACTGCACATGAAGTTAGAGCTGCAGCTCGTGTGCAGCTGGAAGTAAAGGCCATCCATTAGAGTCATTCTACCCCAAGGCAAGATGCTTTGGGCATGTGCTTATGAAAGAGGTCAGAAGCTCCTGTGAAAATAACAAAAATGATGGTGAGTAAGTTAAGTATGGCCACAGATCTTTGTCACACTGTCATCTTTTTTTTTGGTTTTGACTGTTAGTGCTTTTGTTGCTTTTTTACTCTTGTTGCATATGACATTTACTGTGCTCCACATGATGTTCATCAGTTTTATTGTTCCAGTAAAAACTGTGCTTAAAATCTTGTTTCCTGCTCTGATTTCATAATTGTCTTCAAACAGTTTTATTCACATTCATCTTTGGCTAAGGGATGAGATCATTCTTCTCTTAAACTGAGTGCATATATTTATATTTTTGTAGATCTCATCCACAGTAGATTTGGCCAGTCAGAAAACCAGCATGAATATGCTGAGATGGAGGTCATGGGGCTGAGGGTCATGGAGTTCAGGCATCCAGTTGTTGCTGACTGCTGTTTTTCTTTAAAGAATAGGAGATTGCTGTGTCACAGGCTCTGAAACCCCTGGCAACATGTAGTGGACAAAGACAGCGGTAGGCTCAGAGCAGGCCTATACAAGCCTGGTGGTGTAGCATCTGTTTTGGTAACAGCTTCAACAGGAAGCTCTTTTCACCTGATGCTTGTGTGCTACCTAACATATGCTGTCCCCCACACTAAATTGGCCCTTCAGAAAAATGCAGTATTGATTATTTCAAAACCTGGCTCTTGCAGTAGGTTATTGAGGCTTTAGAGAGGGGGGACTATTCTCTAGATCAGAGGCCAAATGGCACAGAACTAGTTATATCCACAATATGCATCAGTCCTTGATGTCCCCTGGACAAAATAGAACACTGCTCTGGCTTTAGGCGTAATTTGTGCGTGCAGGTGTTTAGAACTGTGGGAAGGATGCACAACACCTCACACGCCTGGTAAAAGACTTATAGGTAGCATTATACAGAAGGTATGGGAAAGAATAGTAGCTGGTACAGTCAAACCACACCAGGGCTTGATCTGGCTCTATGTTGCTGTCTAATTCAGCAGTATAGACACAGTCTGCCTTGGTGACTGGTGAATAGTGTGTGATAGATTATCAATTGCCTATCAACAATATCTGGAGATGCTACTGTACCATTTAACATTTTCAGACAATGTCAGAGCAGGCTGACAGGGACTAGTATAGACCTCTTTATGTAGTTCCCACTTAAATAGGCAGACTGGAATTAAGTCCAGAATTACAGTGGTTTTCTGTTCTACCTGCAGAGGGCATTCATACTGTTCAGTACACCACTCCTCTCCAGCTGATAGTGAAAGGATTATTTATGGTTATGTCAGTTAAGGGTGCATGAATCAGGAGCTTTGTGATAATTGGATTATTGAGCATACCTGTCTTCTGTGAAGCTTCTGAGAACCTATAGCTGAGTATATATGAAACAAATGAAAAATGTGGTTGTGAGAGGAGTTGTAAAAGCTGGTTGGGTATTTTCCTAAGCAAAAATACATTTTGCTAGCTGAACTACTTTTTCATTTTAGTTATAAAGTGTTTTATATTATTTTTGTGAATTTCTAACCCTTTGCATTTTAATAATTTTTTACACATAGTTTGTGCACAGTACAAAACACTTAAACTCCTTCCTAATAAAGCTACTCCACAAAGCTTGTACTGAACTTGCAGAGAGTGGAAAAAGTTACAAATATGAAAATTTTGGAAAAGACATAATGAAATCAAGCTAGAATGTAGAAAGATGATATTTTAATTTCTTGGAACCAAGAAGCATAAGATGAAAGAGATAATTATATCAGGGCTGTTAATCAAGTGTTTTTCAAAGTACTTGTTTCAGTTTTAAATTTATTATGAAAGTGATCATCGTTTTTGAAGAGGGGAGCATGCCCCTTTGGCAAGCTCTGGAAGTATCTTCATAAAGTATCTCTGGATCCTGGAAGTGGCAAGGACAAGGAATGTAGACTAGCTGGAAGAACAAGTCTGATAAATGGTAACCCAGGCCCATTGTATCAGACAATGGCAACTGCTGAATAAACACTGGCAGAGCAGTATTAGTCTGCACAAGAGACAAGCTGAAGCACAGAACACTTGAGAACCTATTCATAATATAGCTGTTGATCCTTGGATGCCTCTGGAAGTGAAGATGACTGTTAGAAAGTTAGCAGTCTAATAGTTGAGAATAGAGCTTTAAGAAACAGAGAAAAAGGGACAAGAGTGGTCTCTGCCTCTTTTTGAAACCAGGCATTCTATTTCTGGGGATTTGCTCTTAGCACAGACTATCAGACAATATTCTAGGAAGTCTGTATTCATTATATCAAAGTGATTGTGAAGTATCTAATTGAGAATCCAGGGCACTGAGATGAAAATAAGGTGCTTGTCAGGAGGTCATCCTTGGCAGCAGATGGACCTGGATTGCAGTACACAGAATTGCTAGAACTGCAGTTTCCTTTCATGTAATAATCCAGTGTGTATTCATGAAACTGAGTGACTGAATGCTATATTTCAACTTCCACTGCCTGAAAGCTCTCTCCTTGGATGCATATATTTCTGTAGTCTCTTTATACTGTCGCAACCTGCTTGACACAGATTTCTCCTCTGAACTCTCCTCAGCTCTCTGACAAACCTCATTGACTATTCCTTAGTGGAACTTACATAATAAATATTTGAGTGTGATCACTGCAGATGGTGTGCTAAGACTTGCTGCTCTTAATCATATTTTTAATACTGAAACCTTTCTGCTTATTCACACTTCCAGTAAAAGGGTTTATGAGCCTTAACAATTTGAGAAGTGACTAAGGTTACAGTGAATGCCAGGTGCAAGAAATTCAGGAAAGCTTTTATTGTTGACTGACACAGAGATCTTTTTCTGTAGAATCTACCCATCCTTACAATGGGCTCTGAAATACTGGGTTTGTGGTGCCTAGTGCATGTATTTAGGTACGGGAATACAAAAAATACTCTTAGGCCTGCTGGATCAAATGTTGCTAAAGAGATTAAATTGCAACAGTTACCTGACTTTTGTATGCCTTTGGGAAGTGAAAGGGAGAACTGGAGGAGCTGTTGGAACTTGCTGTTTGTTTTAAGTTAGGCAAGGGATTCTACCCATCTTTTCTGTTTCATGTATTGCAGATTAAACACAGGTACTATTCAGGAAGGATCTGCTGGTAAAGTAGATCTCGAAGCAGATGAGGAGAGAGATTTCTAGCAGTAATGGGAAAAGGTGTTACCACCCCATGCCTTTACTACCAGTTCCATGGTAGCAACCATAAAAAATTAAATAGATTAGATTATAATTCCACTGTTCCAAATAGGTCACATTTTTTGTCATGCCAGCTATGTAAATTTGAGACTTGACTTCAGAGGCTTTGAACTGATTTACAATTCAGTAAAATATCTATGGTTTTTTTCATTGGACAAGTTAATAATCTCTGGAAAGTATATTTGGTCTTGATGAGACTTCTCACATAAAAATGATAAACTGTACGCAAAAGCTAAAACATATGGTATAATCAGGTCCTGAGGTTTCCCTATAATTTCCAGCATGCTTTTTTCTTACCTTTCTTTTACCAGCTATTAATTTTCTCCTTCAATAATTTAAATCCTTTCTGTTAATCTGTAACTGAAGTACACTTTGCAAATGAAATGGTACAGTTCTAATCAGATGGCAATCCGCTATGGCATTTTGCTGTGTGTGATACCCGCTGCTATCTGGTGCAACCTGGAGAGATCTCTGGAAAGGCCAGCTTGCTGGATAAACACAAGAAGTAAGCTGTGTTGCATAGAAGGATTTAAGAAATACTATTTCATTTTCTTCTTTCCAGCATCAGGTTAAAGTTCTTACGGCTTAAGCACACTAGAGATTACTAGAGTTCTCTGTCATATCATACTGACTTTGGATACCTTTTTTGTGCTGTACTCTTGGTTTTTACTTGGATGAAATTTGATTTGCACAGCCATCAGAGAAAGCTTCCAGGTTTTAGTCTTTTTTTAAAGTAACTGCGTACAACTTAGATTAGTGTTTCTAACAGTTAGCTACACATAATTGCTACACAATTCTCTTCACGGTGACTGTGATAATGAATTCTGAATGCTGCCCTCACTATCTCCCCCATGTTCTATTTTGCTGAAGATTGTAAAGGGCTTCTTTTCTTATCATAAACGCCAGATGTCTAGGACTCTTAAACAGAAGTAACTTTCAGACTATATCTCATTATTTGATTTAGAGTTACGAGAGAGGCTTAGTTAAAACTAGAAAAATGGGCATCTGTAAGGATAGAACTTCAGTACATCACAAAACTGCTGCTCTGAAATCTACCTCCTGGATTTTTTCTCCTACAGCATTGATTCAAGTCTCTCTCTGAACTTAAACTGTGGAATGTGTTCAAAAATTACATTGAAAAAGCCATCAGTTAGGAGGGATCTTTGCAATGATCAGTAATCTTTGTCAGTACCTGCCCAGGCACATGTATAGCACATATGGATATGCTGGTACAAATTCACTCAGAAAATAGGACAGCAGTTTCCAGCTGTCTGCCTTGTGCAGGTGAACAAGCACGATTTTCTGGTTATAGTCTCAGTTACAAACTATGCATGAAAAAACCTGCTGTATGTAGCATTAGGACATGAATTCTTAATAAAATAAGAAGTTTGCAAGATAGTATTGTGTCATATAAAGCAAGGTACATGTTGTCCACAAAAATAAAACCTATTAGGAAAAAGAAAGAAAAAATTTAAAAGCTTCCACATAAATTTAAAATAGTTTTAAGGTAATTCCCCCTTCCTCATTATTCTCCATCTAAGTGATCCCTAAGTCTAGTCTTTTACCTGCTTGTGTGTAATTTAAAGGGAAATGGAGATTTCAGTATCTGCGACCTTTGAAAAATGAGATTTTCAGCAACCTTGAAAACACTTGTGCATGCACCTTGAAACATCAGGTAAATCTGCACCCTTAGGAATCACAGAGGATCTTGATCTTGCCCTTGAAGCCAGTAGGCTGGAGCTCACCCATGGTGTGTGTTTGTTCTGAATTGGTGAGTCAGTAGAATAGGGCAGAATAGGTTCTCCTCTTTTTCAAGAGTAATTTCTATTATGTTTAACTGGAGAAGCATTACATGTTTCTGTGATGTGACTCTTAGAATAGAACAGATTCACTTTTGTTATTTGCTTTGCTTTCAACAGAACATGTATTTAGTCTGATTTGTAATTCAGAAGCATCATAATAACTGTATAAATTGTATTCATGTTAACTATCATTGGTTTAAGTCTTTATGAACTAGAGTTTACTTTTTTCTTACTATTTTGTAACAGATACCATTTTTATCATGAGGAGTAAAAATCTGTTATTTTATTAAAAGATATGGGCAAAAATAATTTAATTTTATATTCAGTAATTGCAACCAGAAATTGCAGTTGTCTAGATATGAGCAATTTAGTTGTTTCTGCTATTTCAGTTTGAAATACATAATTCGTATTCATATTCAATACCTTTCAAGTTTACATAGGAATGATAGTTACTTGATACAGCTGCATCACTTTGTTTCTGTTCTTTTCATACATTAAGACAGTAACAAATCTGATTTGCTGAAGACTGTTGATCAAGTAATTGGAGCACAGATCTTGAGGAATACTAGCATTAAGCTCTTTCAGTCTTGACTAAGGATGAAATTGTGGCAAAATTCAATTGCAATTTTTCTTTATGCACTCAGCAGTTTTTTTCATCAGTGGCACGTGAAATGCAAAAAAAGGTGATATGGAAAAGTTTAGAAAAGGAACAGGTTTTTATTATTAGCATTAGTATTATTATAGTTGTTGTTGTTATTGCTGCTGCTGTTGTTTCTTATATAAATATCATGATAGTTATACAGTCTATCCTAATAGTTGCTCTGATCTAAAGACGACAGAGTGACTTGGGGATTTAAAGCCTCAGTAAGCAAAGTTAACCATCTGTCCAGCCCAAGGACATTACTTTTACTTGTAATGAATTACTTACATGAATTTGTTCCTGTACCTTTATGTTCCTTAACCATGTAATCTGGCCTTTCCAAACATTTTTAGTGGTTGATGCTCTCTCTCATCTCAGTCTTCATAATTTATGCTGAAAAATGTCATGTTTCCTTTTAGCCTTGATAAGCGCAGTCTATGTTTTAAAACAATTTCCTTCTGCCCTCATAGAAATCTAGCTCCTGAGCCACTGTGCAGCTTTATCATCCTGTTCTTTTTCATTCACTTTAAATGTTTCAAAAATTTTCTGCCCTTGGGCCAAGGATTTTGTAAGGTGCATCTTGAATTACTTAAAACAGGTTATGCAGCAGGGTTCTGTCTGTAAAACCAGGAGACAAGAATTCACTTAAAAAGTGGTTTTGTGACTCAGCTCAAATTTATATCATTGTGATCAGTCTACAATTGCTTATTTCTCAAATGCAGTTTCATAAGTGGTAAAAAAAAAACAAAACAGTACAAACTATTTAGGGTGACTCTTTATTTACCCTTTCTTTCTTCTGCTTCTACATCTGGGCAGCTCAATCCTGTTTCAGTCTTTTCTCTTTAACTGTTCGGCCTAAATACACTCTGAAGCATTAATTAGCATATACATGTTTATCTTTGTGAACCTTAGTCTGGAATGAAGCCCATGAACTTGGATTTGCCTATAATGGCCTGACTTTTAAAGTTCAGCCCAGTCAATAAGCATTTCATACACTCCTAGAGAGAGAGAAAACATCTCCTTGTCCTGGTGCCATCTCTCAGGCACACTGGCCTCAGAGTTGTTAATGAGGCCATTCAGCATTGCCACTTTACACAGCATCTAAAGTCAGTACCCAAGTAAGTCGTTCAGCAGAGCTGTAATTTACCTTCTAACACCACCAAACTGCCTTCACCAGCTCTTTGAATGCTTAAGTGCTTGAAAGGTGTGGTGCATTACAATGTAAAAAATAAGACCAAAAGCGAAATCTTGAAATAATAATTACAGTAGGTTCAAAGAAACCGCCTACATCTATAGCATTCCTTTACCTTTATTAAAAAATGAGGTCTTTCTGTTTTAAAGTCGGACTTCCAAATACATGTAAAGAACCACGAAACATGAGAATGGCCTCTCTGTGTCAGACTGAATGTTTTATCTAGCCTGGTATCCTTTCTCAGGCAATGTCCAAAAAATGGATGTGGAGGGAACACTAGAAAAGGAAGGGAAAACATATATACTCCCATAAATATTCCTATCATCAAGCAGTCTGTGGTTCAGGAACTTCCTGAGCCAGAGATGGTGCTTTGTATTTAAGAACTCTTGTTGGATTTCTTTACCATTAACTTGCCCAGTCTTCTCCAGGAAGAGATGGGGGATAAAATGAGTGTTCTTTTCATTTTCTAACTTTTGTTTCTGAGAAAAACATTGGCCCCATTCCACAAAGTCAGAAATAGCTATAGTGCTGTTATAGCAGCTCAGTGGCCTATGGCTGCAGTTAGAATGACAATAGCAATTTCACATCTCCTGGCATAAATGCAAGACGCTGGAGCTACAGGTTAGTCATGGAGTGGGACTGACATGCATTCAAAATAGTTTTGCTGTATTTAGTTGGATTTTTCCTTCCCAAGGAAAAGCTTAAAAATACCTTTAAGGAGCTACTTAAAAGCTGAATCTTCAGATGTTTTAATTGTACAGTCATACTGCTATGAATAGAAGATTGCACAGAACATCTTCTAAATCTGGTCTAATGTCTGAGTCAAATTGGGTGAGCTAAGGGCATTTCTTTTGCAGATTCCATATGGAGCATTTAAAGCCCTATCCTAGCTTGTTAATATTTTTACTTTATATTTAATGAAAATATTTGGACATTTTTATGACACTTTTGTTTCTGATTAGTACACAGTACTTAAATAGAGTGAATTGATAGATGTTAATGTACAGTAAAAAGCAATGTAAATTGCTGCCTGTATACATGGTAATTAGTATGTGAGAATTCTAAGCATGGTTACATTCATTTTCATGCAATAGTAAACAGAACAAATCCAAACTAGATTGTTAAGCCCTTTTTTCCCTCCTGATTGTGGCAAGATACAAATGAAACTTTCCAAACTGTGCCTTACTCAGTGCATAGTAAGCAGTGATTTTAGCACAGCAATTTGGAATCAAGGAAGACTGCAAGAACAGCATCTCTGATGCCAGGAAGAGTGCTTCCTATGGTGTATAGACAGTATCCCTCCATTAAAAACAAATGGGAAAACGAGTGCTAGAAAATGGTTCAAACATTTCTTAAATAAAATTAAACTTAGCTAAAACTTAACTGCTTAAATTAGAAGCATTTAATGATGCCGAATATATACACTGCAGTCTGGTACAACAATAACAAATAGGTATGGATGCAAGTTGTGTTTTTCTACAACACAAAGGCAAGACAGCTTTCTCAGTCTGTGTTGCCAGGGGCATATTGTTACATGCGAGACTACTTTGCTACTTAATTACCATTTTTTGTTTCCAGGGCAGAAACAGCGATATATACACTGGTGGATTCTTACCAGAGAATATACCTTGAGCTATCCTATCCTGTGTACTGTTGCTAAGCATAGCCAAGGAGAGAAAGAATTTCTCTTCTACATTCTCCAGAAACCTGGCTCTGAAACTGAGTTGTTAGCCTGAGCTGAGCTGAGCTTCACACCTATGCTAATTTAAAACTGTCTTTGACATGTCTGCACAAGCTGTGTTGACTACACATAGATGCTCACTACCGAGGTAATTCTGCAAGGAGACAATGGCAAACTGCAGAAAAGAAGCAGTCAAAGCTGGGCTTTGAAATTACTTGAAATTATTTATGCAAGCTCTCAAACTCAGAGCAGTAATAATTTTCAGATCAAAACCTCAAAGAATTTCTCTAACTAATGTTTCATCTCCCCGTGATGAAACTTATACTAGATGTAAAACCACATTCAGTTGTAATACACAGCCTTGGACTCCTGTCCAGTGTGTTTGAAAAGGTTGGTGAACTCTGCCAGGTACTCTGACTGAAACGTTCGTGTAAGTATATGTTCATGACTTTTATTCAAATGTTTATTGGGGAAAAAAAATCCAGCTTTCTAAAAGCTTAGAACACTAATAATTTCTGGATCTATGAAGAAGAATATGTGCCTACAATGTGACTTAAATAGAACTTGGTGCAATGTATTCTTGAAACTGCCAGCATATGAAGGTGGGATGAGCCTTTTTTCCCAACAAATACTTTTCTCCAGGTCCTTAGAATTCACTGTGTGCACATATGTAATCAAAATTATCTTTGATTTGTCTGTGCTGAACATCTCAGTACCATCTTGTGTTTAAAATAGACATGATGTGTCCCTTTGGAGCTCATTGTGGGGCCCCTTCCAGCTGTAGGTCCCTAAAGCAGACCTGAATAAGCACACTGCACACAGAGCAACTTCACTTTCTTGTTAGCATTCCAGAGGAGGAGCGTCTCTTCCCTCTCTCCTCCCCATTTATTCAGTTGTCTAATCAAAGTACACAGTTCCTATCATCCAGTAGAAGCATTTACCTCCCTCTCCATGCTTCAAAAGCATCTTAACATAACGGCATTAGATTCTACTAAATGTATGCAGCACCTCCGAGGCTGTCCAGAAGCATGAGAGCTGTAAAGTTACCCAGGCTAGTTCTGAGCAAGCTGGCTAAGTACCAAGAGATACAAATTTGTGCAGCATAAGGCTTCTCCTCGGCTAATGTATCTTGTTCTCATGACACAGTATAACCATAGCAATATAGATTTCGGGACCTAAGATAACTCATCTGCTTATAGCATAGCTATTGCTACATTTTCTGTATCACTGTTGAAGAAATCCCCAAATCTCTTTTGGATCTAAGTGAATTTTTCTAATAGAAAAAGGAGATTATGTTTCTTGTAGTGTTATATGATACAATAAGCCATAAGTTAATGCCTTACTAATCAATTGAACAGATATTATGAATGTATTTCTATCCAGAGGTGGTATTCTTCAGAAATGTTTTTTACTGTTTAGGCTTTGCAGACTTCAGTGTTGAGGATTTTGCACACTATGTGCATTCATAATGTGGAAATTTAGTGCATGAGAGAAATTTAGTGAATTTGTAGTTTCTTCTAAACCCCCGCTAAGATTAACATTTAAATTAGTTCTTACCTATGTTTCATTGCAACTACTGTGGCTAACATGATTTGAAAGAATTAGACAAAACTGTTTTAAAAAATAATTAACTTTGCAACAGGATCCTTTACAGCATATGTGATTCTACGCCTTATATCACTCACTACTCAGCATCGTCTGAAGCTTTCTATTACTCAATTGCAATGTTAATCCACAGGAATACCTCACTAATTCTTATTTAATGCATCCCCAAAAATACTGCTCAACAACAAAATAACTTAGAAATCATGACATGTAAGCAGTAAAACATTTGCTTTGATGATCCAAAGGCAAAAATAAAATACTACCAGAGTGAAAACACAAAGGCAGTAATGAGAGTACATCATAGTATTATCACACAGGCCTTAAGCACAACCTAAAAGAACAATGTATCTCTAAGAAAGTGAATGCCTGTAATATATGTATTAGGAGCAAAAACTATTTGGGACAGTATTATATGTAGTATTTACTATTGGGAAAACAAAAAGGCAGAAATTACTTAGTCCTAGTAGTATGTGGGGTACTTTTTTGTAGACTTATTTCTGCTTAGTCTATCAGGCCAAAGCTGGACACGCCCCAGCACCTCAGTGTCTTGTAGTTCAGAACTGAACACAGGATTCGAGGTGTGGGCTCACCAGTGCTGTGTATGGGGGACAGTGCTCTTCAGTGAAGGGCACAGTTTAAATGGGCTCCCAGACCTGTCCCTGTGCCTACAGCAACGCTTTCAGTGGCTGTATACATGTGTGTGCATGCCTCCCAAAACCTAACCCGCATTCTGGAATGCAAACGCAGAAACAGCAGCTGTTCAACAGCACGCAACATAAGCTGACTGACTACTCTGTAGAAAAGGAATTACATATGGATTTAGTTTTCATTTAAACAAAATGAAGAATCATATAATAATTCCTTGTTTTATCTTTATACTAGAAGGGTAAAAACCTGATTTTTATCATGTCTGCTATACATGATAAAATGTATAGAATAAACAGCTCAGCTTTCTAATATATTTTAATTATGCATCAGAAAATTAAGAACACCTTTCAGTTCATAATCTGACACCTACTTTGCACAGTGTTATTCAAAACAACTACAGTGTGACACAGTATGATTTTCAATGTACAAAACTACATTAGGAGTGCATTCAGGTTACATCCTTAAATCACAAAATGTCACTAATAACCTGTTACCTATTAAGAAATTTTAAAAGACCTTGTAAGCAGACCTTTACAGGAGTGAAAAATATTCTAAGGTTCCCCTGGTCTATTTAACACTTCAAAAAGCTTTCACCTTATGCATAATGGGCATACCTCTTTGAAAATCATACTGTCTATTACATTTCTACATTACATTACATTTCTACATCTTTCATTCAAAAATATTTGTATTCACATTTCTGGCAACTTCTTGAACAAAGGAGAGCAACCACAAGTACTAGGACGACTTTGGACTGTTACGAAAAATGCCATGGGATACTGCTGCTGTTTTAGAACAAGCAAAGCTTTGTTTTTAGTGATTTAACTTATATAAAAATCCCATAGTTAGTAAGACACCTGGAACTTAACGTCTCTACCTAAGATAGAAGTTCTCCTTCAAATACCAATTGCAATTAGCAGTTCTCACTACATGCATTGAAAAATTTGAAGGTTATGCTAACAGTAATCAGAATCTGCAAACATTTATGCTAAATACACAATAGCACTGAGTACATGCACCAAGTGCAGTGGCTGGCAGCTTGCCACAGGGATTAATGCCTCCAGATAAATGATTGTTTTACCTCAAACCATCAACAAAAGATTACGTTATTGCAATGGTGCAATTAATAATCTACCACTTGATTATTTGTTACAATGATATCTTCATGGATCAGGTTGAAAAATCGAGGGAACTTGAAATGTTTGGTTGTGGGGTTTTTTTTTTCCATTGGCTATTCAATAGGAGAGACAATGAATAGTGTGTTAATAACCCACTTGGTATTCTCTGATGTGGCCTTCTGTTTACTGTGTATGAGAGTTATGTTTGCTTTGTATGAATGATGTCTTGAGCTCAGGACAAAGTTGGAAACTTTATAAAAATTGAAAAATTTTAAAAAGAGCATTTGATGCTGTCAACTTTTGAAATTTGAACACAGAACTGATTTTCTATTGATAAAGAAATGAAGTGCCATAGGAGTCCAGAATCTGTCTCTAAGAACTGAGACCCCTAAGAGAAATGGTATCTCCGGTAACTCAACTATTTTAAGTCTAGTTACTGTAAAACTGCCACTGCAGACCATGGCCTGCAGGCACTCAAGTTTAGAGCCTACAGTGTTTCTAGTGATCAGAATTTCAGATGTGTTTAGCTAACAACCAAGATAAGAGTAAGACATGTGGCGGTGTAAGACAATAAGCATAACCCCTCCCCTCTTAAAATGAGATTGGCATTATTTAGTGAACTGCATTTTTACATAATCTCCCAGGCTCTATTGGAAATTGTCACCATTGATAATGTTTTTTTTAGTTATTTCCCTAATGTCACTTTTCTGCCTGGCATTGCTGAGTTTCTAGTATGAGCCCATGTGAGCTATTCAATAGATTGCAATCTTTCTGGCATTAATACTTGCCAAAAGAATTAGACTATAGCATGTACTAGTTTTCAAATGAGATTATAAAGGGAGTGCTACAACAGTTCCTTATCTGTTGGTGGTGAAGCAAAGTTTATTAGAAGGGATCACAACATGACACAAACACATGTAATTATTCTAATTAATACACAATCAGCTACAGGGTCTTCAGTTGAAACATCATTATAATCTTGAATCATCTCACACCTTTGCACCATGGAAGTTTCATTACAATTTAGAAGGTGCTGTCACATAATGGTTTTGCTCAAGAAGTAGCTGGTTGGAAACAGAGAGTTCTTTTGTACTTAAACTAATGCTACAAACTGAATGCAGAAAGTTACCGTGGCCTGATTGGAGGAACAGTCAAAAAAGAATTTGTCAACCTTCGTCCTAACCTAGGAAGTTGTGCTGGTGCATCCTCCCTCTTCACCCCCTCAGCCCCTTTCCAGGCTGCAGTGTGATCTGAGAAAATGCTTGTTAGGCCTCATCCTTGAAAACATCACCTGGGCTCAGCTCTTTCTGAGCTTATCAAAAAACACTGTCTGCTCTCAGGAACTTCTAACAAGCTTCTGTTTTTCTCCTGACCAGCCTTGGAAAAGATTTCTCTGGCCTGAATGGCGTAACACTCCTATTCTCACGCTTTTAAAGAAAGTGCTGACCCAAACTGTAGCCAGGATGAAACATTGTTATGACTAAAGCCCACTCTCTTGTGACCCTATAAACAGTAGTCCAAAATGGGGCCCTTTGAGCTCTCCTGGACCACAGTGGGCCTGTGACCAGCATCTCCCTCTGAGTGGGACGCCTCTCAGAGCCAGCAAACCCTGAGGTTTGCTATACCTGGAGGATCACTGAACCACGGCGTCTCCTGGGCTGATATCCTCTCCTCAAGGCCCGATCCTTCGCCTGTTGGGAGATGCAAAAGCATCCGAAGTGAGTATTTTCACTGACCTATGAGGGAAATTTTTCCACAGGTACCTTATCTTGCACTGACTCTTTCTGCCTGCGTGCATACCCTCCGTGCATATGCTATAGCAAATCTGGAAGTTAGGTTAAGTTATAGTTATAATTTAGGCTAAGTGCTGTTAAGTGTTATTTCTCTGTTAGGTTGTTAAGGTTTACACTGTCTTTACACACAGACACACACATACACCTAGGTAGTTACAATTAATTCCTGTTTTGATTGCCTGGATTTTGTTTGGTTTCGTTGTTGCTTGCTTTCCCCTTGTTGTGCCTTAGTTGCCCTTTGTAAGTAGAATGAAATTTGCCAAGGAATTTGTTGTGCTTTGTAGTTTAACAATAAATCTGACTTTTGCTCATACCTTTGCTGGTCATTCTTTGAGCGATCTCAAGCAGAAGTGGCCAAACAATTTGAGGAGTGTGAGAATAGAACTGTCAAAAGAGAAAACAGGTCCAAAACTTACATAAGGTCTTCAATGAAATGGTTCCTGAGACTCTTAATTGATCAATTCATTGAACATTGCCTCTCTGAGAACTGGACCATGGAAAATCCATCTGACTCACCAGTGATTAAGTTTTTGGTTTAAGAAACATACACAGATTAATGAGGTGTGCCTGATAATGGCATGTGGTTATTCAGGGTGTGAACAACCTCTAGGGTCTCTCGAAACAGGTGGCTTCAGGCTTAGTCTCCTGTGAAAAAGCAGAAAAAAAATCTTTATTGAAGAAGCACAGTGCAGATGAGAGGGCATATACAGGGAGAAGCAAAATGTTATTAAAGTACAATAGCTGTACAATGCTACATACAGTATTACACTAGCTATGAAGAATATTAACATCAAGTATTATAAATATTGACATCGAATGGTCAATGATATTAATTTTTTCCAGATACATAATCTTAGAATTAGTCAAAAAAAGGACTTTATAATTGGATGCAACGTTCTACTTTCTTCCTATGGAGAAGAAAGGTATAAATGCTTTGACGTTGGCTATTTTTCAACTTTTGTTAAGCACTGGGCAAAATATTACCTGTATAAAGAGTTGTATGTACTGTGCAATATCATCTGGTCCCACGGCAGAGCAGGAACGGCGCTCTGTGCTGACACAGGTACACAGCGCATTAGTGCCCGATCTGCTCAGCATAGAAAAGCTGAGGTGCCGTCATGCTCGGCGAGCAAACGCAGATCAGGCTGAAATCGCCCCTGACCCCGGGAGCTCGTCACCCGTGACACGGTGGGGCTCAGCCGCGTCCCGGCGCGCTCGGCAGCGGGCACAGGGCGGCCCAGCCCCGATGGCCGGGCAGAACGGATTTCCTGAGGGTGCCGGACCCCACCGCGGGGTCCGACCGCATCCCGGCCCCGGGCTCCGCGCCTGGCTTTCCCCACCTGTGGGGATTTCGCCTCGCGCCCTGGTGGCTGGAATGGGAAAGGGCTGAGCCCGAGGCGGCCGCCGGGACGGTTCGCTCGGGGACAGGAAAATTCCAGCCGAGAGGAGCGGCCCTGCCCCCGCTGGCCGCTGCAGCCCGCGGCCGGGGCCGAGCGGAGTCCCCACTCCGGCCGCAGCTGGAGGGACAGCCGGGTGTGTGGGGGCGGGAGGAGGCGCTGGAACGGGAACAGGGAGTCTCTGTGTCTCCGCGCGTGCCGGAGCGGGGAAGGTTCCGCCTTTCAAGTTTCTCGCCGCCAAGTTCGGTTTTGGGTTGGTTTTTTGTTTTTTTTTTTTTTTTTTTTTTTCTTCTGTGTTTTTTTTCCCCTCCGCCCAAGGTGTGGTTCCGGGAGCGGCAGGAGCCTGGCGCAGCCCGTGACCACGGCCGCCACCCCGAGCAGACGCCTAGTGTCCCCGCTGCAAACAGCGGGGAATGCCCGGGCTCGGGGGTATGGCGGCGCCAAGGGCTACGGAGCAGAGCCGCCCTCTTCAGCCCGCCCCGAGCAGGTGAGGCGGGGAGCCGAGGTTGTGCGGGCGGGTCCCCGGCTTGCGCCCGCCCTGCGCTCCCTTGGCCGCCGGCATGGACGGCGGCGCTCGGCCGGCGGCCGCCTTGCCACCCTCCGGGTAAGCACAGCTGAGGGCGCGGGCGGGAGCGCGGCCGCCCCCGGCTCCAGAGGGACGGACAGCCGGCGGGAGCCCGGCCGTGCCGGGCCGTGCGCAGGGCTGGGTGGGGTGAGGTGAGGTGAGAGCGAGGGGGCAGCTCGGGTCGGGGAGGCCGGTGCCGTGCGCGTCCGGCTGTGAGGTGCGGCGCTTGGGAGGCAGCCAGCGGCGAGAGGCGGCTCCCCAGCGCTGGGGGCGGGGGTGCTGCCCGTGCCCCTTCCCGGGGCTCCCGCGGCGGGGCCGAGGCGGAAGCCCCGGGCGGGACCCGGGCAGATGGAGCGGCGCGACCGTTAAACGGCAGCGGGGGCGCCGCGCCTCGAGGGCACCTCGGCCGCTCCCCGCGGTGGGGCTGCGCCGCCAGCCCGTCGGGCCGCCGGAGCCCTCCTTGGCGGTGCCCGACCGAGCAGCGGCTGCAGCGCCAGCCCCGCGCCGCGGGCATTCCCGCAGGGACGAGCCGCGACCCGCCCGCCGGCACCGCCGTCCCGGTGCCTCTGCCAGGCTGTGGCGCTGCCGGCGCGGGACCTGCTGGGTGCACGGCACTGCCGGGATCGGCGCCTCTGGGAAATCCCTGCAGGTCGACGCTTGCCAGTCGGAGCATCCTCAGGTGTGCGGAGCCAACTTGCAGCTCTCTGGGTGAGAGTGGCGGCGGTGTGGGAGGACTGTGCCCTCCTCGGTGCTCTGGGAAGTGCCGATGCTGGGGAAAGGAAAATAAACAAGCAGCATCTGTTGGCAGTTGTAAAAGGGCTGGCTTGTTTCTTTTTACATGTTAGGGCCCGCTGTTTTAATTTTGCTTGTAGTATGTCAGAAAATACAACTTTATAGAACATGTTTTTTAAATCTTAAATAAAACTACCTCAGTTATAGATCAGTAGGAGGAGGATTTTTCCTTAACTAGTCAGGTACGTTTCAAGAAAATTAATTCACTCAGTGATTTCAGTAGGAAAGAGAGAGTGAATAAAAATACTGGCAAGACTGCTGAAGTTATCTGTAAATAGAATGGACAGAATACATGGTGGGTGTTATTTTTTAACGTGAACATTTTCGTGAAGCTTCCATGCTGTTTACAAAAATGGATTACTTGGATTTCTGACCAAGTGCCTACAGTGTAAACAGGTGCAGATGATGGCAATTTACTGTAGTATTTGCAGCAATAATCAAATCAGTTTGAAGTCATGGCTGTATGGAAGACTCAAAAAGGGAGGGGTATTTATTCACTTAAGGCCTTGTCACCATTCCACATTTATATGTAACCATTAAGAAATGAATTTTATATTGTTAATCAATGTAGAAGGTATAATTAACTTATAGATAATTACTGCATTTTTGAGACTCCGGGTACATAAGCACGTTTGGAAGGACTGCGTGTAGGATAATAGTGCTTTATTCCAAGTTAGAAAGTGGCAAAAGCAGTATGTCTTGAATGTCTTCAGTTTTACTTGTGAACAGGAATTTAAAAACAAGCAAAAATACACAATTAAAACTTTGGCTGTTCTGACAGTTCCTCTAGGCCCGTTGCCGGCCATAAAGTTGTTTCGTGTAGTGAATTTTGGCTGCTGCTTGATGTCTAAATTCCCTTTATGTGTCTTCAAGCATCTGTTAGCATCCATTTCTCAGTTTTGAGAAACATGTAGCTAACAATAGTGCTCATTGCATTAGCTCTGCAGAGAGATTTTCAGGCCCTTTATCAGCTGTTCACATATCATTTAGTACTTAGAAAATCAAGTTGCCATGACTTTCTTGCTGCAGAAGTTCTTTATTGACAGTCTTAACTGTTTCCTTAAGATGGTATCATTTGCTCACCAAGTCGCTGGATTTGAGGAAAAAAATGTGGATATACCAGAAAAAAAGACAACTCCCGGTTTTACTGAAACTGGTCCACAGTTACATTTTTGAATGGTATGCAGTTACTGTGGTTCCCTCTCCCTATGTGAGAGATAGGAAAATTTGTGCAATCTGGGAGGAATTTCAGTTGAAATAGCATTTTTCTTTAAATGTATTACCAAATGATGTAATATACTGCATTAACTTCTTGTTAACTTGTCTAGCCAGGTTGAAAGTATTGTTAATCTGCAGCTGAAAACTGTTTACCAGCCAATGTGTTCTTAAATCACTGCTTGAAGTTCTGTGGAGTAATTGCTGGTAACTCTTAACAGCTGAGAAAGTTTGCTTATGCTAACTGCTAAGAAGGTAGTGTTTTGTGAATTTTCAAGCACTGGTGTTTGTTAAGGCTTGGAACCCCTATATAATTTAATCACTCCTGGCTCTTTAATACAGAATTTTGTTATCAGATCTATGGAGACAAGCTTTGGGAAACGATCCTGTCTCTTTTTTTTTTTTTTTTTTTTTTTGCATGCGGGATTATGCTTTCCTATTGAAAAATTGTTTATTAAAATTGGTTGTGGATAACAATATTTGTCTGAATTTGGTGAGAAACATGCCCATATTATTCTCTCTGTACATCCAAGGTAAATAAGGAAAGATTTTTTTAAAAATGGCCTCTGCTGGATTTTTTTGTCGTTGTTGTTTATAATATGGTGAATAGAGAGTGTGCCCAGCAACTGGCTGGAATATTTTGGAATATGATGAATAGGAGGTGTGCCCAGTAACTGGCTGGCCATGACACATAGTTTCTTCCCCTAGCAGGAGAAACTTGGCTGGACCTACTTTGAAGGTGGTTTTATAGCTCATCTATCTTAGCCTGAATCTGAGCAGCACTCATGGCAGTGAGCTCCTGCCAGGCCAGTTGACAGAGTCTGCTCCTGTTCATCACAGAGCTGAATTTGCTTTATGAAGTGATAGGAAAATGTGTGATTTAATACTTACAAATAAAAAAAGAAGTGGCTGTGGTTGGTATTCTACCTTTTGAACACAATTTTCCTGCTGTTGCTGGGCAGCAATCCTGTACCCTGGAGCAGATACTTTTTTACATTACAAGTAGATGCCAGTAGTTGACACAGGATTTTACCATGAAGAACTGTATTATGGCTTAATGTGCCATTAGAATATTGGAGCAAATGTGGATTTCGGTAGATTTAATATTGATATCTTTTGAAATACTAGAATTCATGTTGAGATCCACCTTTAATTCAATTGTAGTGTTTCTGAGAATATTGCATTATTTAATTTGTTCCCTTAAATCATATTTAAAACTATGTGCTTGCATACAAAATATCAGCTTTTGACCTGCTTTACCCAAGCAAACCCCCTTTGTTTTTGTTATTTTCATTGTGTGTCTAACAAAGACATGCTTAGGAGATAGAGGTGGTTGCGTGGGGAAAGGGGCAGGGCCAAACAGCTTTGATTACCTTAGTGCCAGAAACACTTCTCTGTGTGTCTTCAGGCTCCCATTCACTGTTGCTTGGCCTGGTGGATGTATTTGAAAAATTTAAGGAGAGCAGGAGAGAAGTGTTTTTCGCATGATTCACAGGGCTGTCTCAGGAAGTGAGAGATGTTTTCAGAAAACCCAAGAAATTTACCTTTTCACTTGCATGTAACTGAGTTTTTATCAAATCATTTCAATCACATTACGGGTCTCTGGAGATATCAGCTGTGGCGCAGTGTTGGCAAATGTCTGGTGTCAGGCTTGGAATACTGATTTGAGCTCTCTTCCTTCTCTTTCAAGTGTTCGGTTGAGTCAGCTCACAACATAGCCACAGGTTTGTTCAAGTATAAATGAAAGTCCTTCCTGTTGCAGAGTGTGGGAAGGGACAGCAAGTAGCTTCAAACAAGCATTCTATGCCCAAGCCACAGCAGCAGAGTGGGGGTGGGGACTTGGGTATGCATCTGAATTTGCTCAGTTTGGTGCAATTTAAGTAAGGGTGAAACTACATTTTTCTTTTGCAATGAATTAGCTGTTGCCATTGCTCTGTATATTGTATGCACATGTTTATCAATAAGTGCAAGACCTTTTTTGCTTGTGCTACTAAGTGGTAGTAGCACTGTCTAGGATCAGAGGTTAGGCCATTATGGGTCTAACAAGTAGTCCTTTCTTAGATGTGCTTCATTTCTTAGACCGAGGACTTCAAGATAGTACTTACATGTTCTTCTCACCCCGATGACACTGATGAAGAACAAGTAAATGAGCAATGCCAAAATGGAAAGAATTTTTAGAATTTGGGACTGTAGAGCTTGCTGGATGTTTGAAGCAGGTAGTTAGCTCCTTTGTGGATGGATGCCCATCAGGAGCCACTTGAATGCTAATCATTCCAGGGGCCAATTTGCCAGCTGAGTTCCAAATGTACACATAACTCTTCTTGGGATGATTATGTTGTTCTTCTTAATGTATCTGCCTTAAGCAAGGCAACCTCAAATAGTGGAACGACACTGGTGCTGTTACCTGAATGTTGTATTTAAAAGCTGTTTACTCAAACTTTGTCAAGTCTGAAGTCATAGCTGGGTGCCTATGGAATAGTTACTGGTAATGTTCCCTGCTGGAGTGTGTTGCTGTGGGAATGAGATCAAAAAAACATTAGGGGGTGGCATGTGGATACTAGGGTGAAAAAATGTGTAGGAGGGTAATACACAAATAGAGATCAGCAGAGTTATTTCCAAGCTTTGTCCAAGTGTGTTTGTATCCTGTGAAAAAGAAAAGTGGGAGCAAGATAGTGAGGTATCAAAAGCATTTGAGGGGAAAAAGTGCTTGAGACTGGAAGCTGGGTTTTGGTGTTATCTTAGGATAGGTTCTTTTCTTTTGACTGTTACTGGATCTTTTTTTTTAATGTACTTTAAGTGAGATAACAGTGTTTATGTAAACCTGAAGATCACTATTTGTTTTGAGTAGACACATCTGTGTTGGGTGGAAGAAGAAAAGAGTCTGTTGTAGGAGACCAAAACCCTAGATTCCAGAGGAAACTGAAGGTCTCTATGGAACTCCTGTCGTCTGACAGATATAGTAATTCACTAGGAATATTCAAGTCACGAACAAAAAAATGCCAGATCACTCCTGTAATCTGGCAACATTTAAATAGGTCTCACTCCAAAAAGTGCAGTGCTGTTTCTGACAATCTTGACTGTAGCTTGGAAAAAAATTTCTCAGCATGCTGGTTTTTCTAGCCTGACTGCTGTTCCGAGCTGCCACTGTTGTAGTTTTATGCGTACTGTGGAACAGCAGATGCCAGATTATCCAGCCAGCCCTTGGAGCTGTAACAAGGTTAGAATGCTCAACTAAATATTTATTCTTTTTTTGTAGAAATTGACAAGTCAGTATAATGAGTTGCTGTGTTAATGTAGTGGATACAAGGAATACCAGGTGTTCTCTTTTATGGCTGCTTGCAAGTTAAACCAGATCTGATTGTGTACTTTCTTTTCTTTTCACCTGGCTCTCACTTTCTTCCCCAGCAGCTGCCCTGGTACTCTAACTTAAGTTCACATAGGTGCCTGGAGTTTGAGAAAGTTGCTCTTTGCTGTGAGTATCGCTGTGTACAGCTCTAGCACTCAGAGCTGATGTCAGGGCATTAGAAAATGACAAGAAGCCGAGATGTTGGCTCCTGGATTCCTGTAGAGTTCTGTGGCTGTGCCCAGCCTTAGCACAATGAAGGGGAAACTCTGACTGTGCAGTGTGCAACAGTGGAGGACTCAAGGGGGGCTCAGAACCACCCCTGCTGTTCTGAGCTGTAGCAACCAATTAAAAACTTGACACTTCACCTGAATTCTCTCCTGAGTTAAGGTCCCACAATTAAACATGCAGCTCTTTATGAAGTAAATTTAAACACTTACTAACTGGAGTTCCAGTAGATGTGTTCTGAGTTAAAATCTTCATGGGATAGACAGGTGGATAAAACTGCATTTTTTTCATGGCTTAAGAAATGTTTTTTTTTTTAATGCAGAAATGGAATACCATGGGAATTTTTGTAGAATTCAGGGTTCCTGGATTTGTTTTTATTTGCTAGGAGGTTATCCAGTTCAGAAGGAGCATGTGCTTTGTTTGGCTGTTGTAAATGATCAGAGTGCCATAGGTGGTTAAAGGATGAGTCCCTAATCTATCTATGAAATGTTTCCCTTGGGAACTTGTATTAATGTCAACTCTGCTGCTTGTGTATGGTTATCAGGATTACTATTCTCAGTTAAAGAAAATAGAGCATGTGAATATTTTTAGCTGTGCTTAATCTTTCTTCTGTGAGAAAGCACTGGTTTTGTTGCAAGCTTTAGCTCTACAGAGGCTCTCATTGAAGAAATAGTACAGCTTGGAAGCTTTCTTAGCTGTGTTTTAAAAATACTTTCTGCACGTTTATTTGATTTTCATTTCTCTGCTGGAAATAGAGCTACTTGGTTTGGAATCTTATTTAATAATAGACAAACAAACCTCTCTTTCCCAAACAATGCAAACAGTTGCTCTGTTAAATAAGAAATGTTGTGAGCTTTTATTTTCCTCCAACAGAAAGAGTCAAAAAACCTCCAGCAAGGAGAACACCATCCTATCTCAAAAGAACATCATTAGAAATAATGCATATTTTTCTTTGAAATCAAATCAATTTTTACTCTAATATTCCTGAGTTATTGATATATTGATTTAACAATCTTTTTTTTTTTATGGGCCTTGGTTTTCTGTTGAGAATTATTTTTCCCTTTTGATATTTTACCTTGCTTTAATGTCAAACCTTCAGATGGATTTTCTTCCAAAGACTGAAGCTCTTCTATACACGGGGCTTGACAGGTAACTTTTAAATGTTTTGTAGTGGGAAGAGCATAAGCATTTTCAGCTCTCCCCTTAGTACAGACTTCCCATTGACAAAGTTTTCTGGAGGAACTGCTTCTTCTATTCTTTTCACAAAATGAATTGCAAATTTTTTTTTTTCATTCAGTTTGACTGTTCCATGTGTTGTTTGGGTTTTTTGTCCGTCTGTGTCCCCTCCCTGGTGTTCCCCATCCCCCATTTGATGTGCTGGGATCTTTGCTGAATTAAGTGAGTTAAATAAGAATGTTCAAGGAAATAGGACCATCAGTAGGGTAGCAATGGAAGCTTTGTGTTACTATTGCCCCGAAACCTTTTATGTGTACGTATTAAAGTAATTTGAAGGGCATTAGGGAAGAATATGGTGTGTTGAGTTTGGTTTGTGGCTTTTTTGTCATTCACTAGTTTGCCATTTGTTTAAGTATCATTGTATTGCTCTTGACTTTTGTAAAACCTACATCAGTCCTTTTGTTCTGTCAAACTAGGCTGACAAAACAACTGGGCATAATATTGCAGGTATAGGATAATCTACTGGGCTGGCTACTGTTTAACTGTTCTTGTGACAGCAATGTTGAAAGCACTTTTTATGAGGAATAATGCTTTGTCTCTGATCTAGTAAAAAAAAAAGGAGCCAAAATATCTGTTAGTAACAAAGTTGAAAAAACAAATGTTTACAGCTTGTCATGCTGGGTTGTAACCCTTTGAGGCAAAGATGAAGTATTTCTTTCCTTACTAGCAGCTATGGACTTAAACATTCTTTCTCATTAAAAATTAATGTTGTGCAGAATCAGAAATGTAACCATTCTGGCTTTGAGAACATAGAAATTATTTGCATGGATGGATGGTTTTTTTACTTCTTTAGTTAGTAAGACAAACAAGGTGTGTGTTAGTTGATGACAACAGTGTAATAGGTGGAATTTCCAGAGGTGGAATTTCTGATGACTTTCAGGCATCTTTGTAAAATCAGAAATTCAACCTATGCAAAAAAATTGGGCTTTAATTTTTAAATTTTTTTTAAAAAAATTTTAAATTCAGAATCTTTAACTCCACATAAATCAGGTACCATTATATGTTGAAAGTTGTTCCTAGGTTCCCAACTTTAATTTCTGAAGAGTTACTGCTTTTTCCGTTTACCCTCCCAAGTCTCCAGACACAAACCCTTCTGTATCCTCTGCTGGTCTCTGATTCATGGTCTCTTACTTCCACTTGCCTGCAATTTTGATCCTCTCCTTCCACCCACATTACAAATCAGCCTCACTAATTCCATCCTTGGCACCTTCCTTAAGCTATATTTACTTCATTCAGTTTTTAAAGTACTCACTGCTTGGAGAAAGTTTCTTTTTGCTGAATCTTCAATAAGATTGTAATTCTACAGCTACTAGTAAAGAAAGATGTACTTAATTTTTGCTTGAAGGGGTAAGAACCCAGCAAGTTGAGTGGATCTTTTAGGATTCTGGCTTTGTGCATTCTTTTAAATCTTCAGATTTAAAAGGAGCTTGATCTTTCCATATGTTTGTTGTTTTGTTGGAGTTGTTTTTTTTTTTTCCCCCTGCTCCCATTCTGCCTTTATCTAATTCCTCTTCCCCGACTTCACTCTGAAAATATAAATTCTTCTTTTTGTAAATGTGCTTTTGTGTTTAAATATTGTGTATTCTGTTTTACCTAGCTCAGTGCATCTTATTCCCTTGTACTTACATGGGCATGGAGAATATTTTCACTACACTGTTGAAGGGGAGAAGGGTTTCCCAGGCCCTTTTATGTGGCACTTTAAAGTGAAGTCATTGACTGTCTTTGCAGTTTCTGATCTCATCTGCTTGCTTATCTATGGTTGAGTAATGCCTTGGACATTGCAGGACTTGAAGCTGAGGTCTTAAGGCAGGCAGTGATAGCTAGAGACATAAAGTAGGATGGTTTTTTTTCTTTATTCAAGTAAGTTAAGAGTTTACCTATGACTTTTTTGGGCCAGTAGTAGTAATTTTATTCATGTATTATATGCTGTCCTTTCTCAGAATTTGATACATGTATCTATAATTTCACATCTGCATGATAGGTTATCAGGACATTTGTTGTAGAAATGGATGGGTCAGATGTGTCTTTACTCCTTCAGCTTCTTAATGCTTCTCTCTTGTTTCCTGGTGGTTGATTGGGGTTTTTTTGGGAGTAGGGAGAGGGCTCTGGTTTTCTGCCGGGTGATATGTGCAGGGATCAGAGGATTTTGGAACCTAGATAATTTTTGTGGTTTATTTTGATGGTTCTTTTGCAGCGCAGGGCACAAAATCCCCCCTTGCAGGTGTTGTTGAGATATTCTCAATACATCATGCAATGCTTCTTCACTTTCATAGAAAAGCAAGGTGAAAATGTAGAAGATGAGGAAAACCAAAGCATTTTATAAGCACTTCTTCAGAGCTGGTTGTCAATAGTGAGGGTATAAAAGAGAATCTGAAGAGGCTTATTTTGGAAAAGTAATAAGGATCTGACATCACTGTCTGAACTGTTGGAATCTGTCTTATTTCTAAGCATCTTTCTTTGGCTGTTCTCGTATTTCCACTGCCCAAACATTCTTACAAACTTTCCAGTCTTCCTCCCAAAATACACTGCTGTAGTGCATCTTTATCCATAAATCTTAAGTTAATAAAGGAGGAGAGAAACGCAATGAATTGTAAATGTTAAATTTACAATTAAACCTTGAAAGTATATAATGATTTATTTTAGAAAAAAAAATGGGGATTTGGTACTATGATCGTTTTAGAAATACTCAAATCAATCAGTTCTTTTTTTTTTTTTCTGATGATGTTCTTTAAGATACTGCTTATAGGCGCCTATTGTTAGGTTTTCTTCCTGCTTTTTCTTACCCCAACATTTTCCTGGATTTTGTAGTTATAATATGTAAAGCCTGCTAGCTAACAGGTTTACAGGAATTTTTTTTTTTTTTGAAGACTGCTTGCCAGTATTTAATCCAGAATAAGATTTTATGTTAAAATTGAGACTGTTTGGAAATAATGGCACATAACATAAATGCTGAGATTTTATCCTATACTATGTCAAGCAGTATTTCATGCGTGTTGAGTGTAGATGGAGTCTTTGAAATTATTTGGTACCCTGACTGAGTGGTTTTGTGGAAAGATCTCTGTAGTGTTGGTCACCGCTCTGCCCCTCTGCATAAGAGACAGCTGTCCTGCATTCTGTCTCCACTAGAGAAGAGCAGCTGGATATTCCTTCACATTTCCTGAATGAAATCTGTGTATTCTCTGATAGGCTGATGCTGCCTCTTCCTGCTCACGGTGTGGAGTTGGATGGTAGGAAATGACGTGTCCGGTGAATTGTTTATTTTGTAAAAATGTTTGTCAGAGCCACTTGGAAGAGCTTTAACAACTTAAGGTAGAAATGCCCTTGCAAAATTCTACCCTGGTTCATTGAGAAGTGTGCAATTAATTTGCCAATAATGTACTCTCAGAAAGGAAAAATAGTTGAGTGTGTAAAGAGTTCTTCTGTTACAGGAAAACAAAAGCTCCAAGTTTAGAAGTATTTTATAATGTTTTAACTTTCATTTAAAAATAATTTTAAAAGCCTAATGAGATCTGGAAAACTCTGTCTATACTTACAGGCATTTCCCACATCCTGTCACATCATATTTCACATCTCAGTCATACACTGACTGTTTCCTTGAGTGAGTTTGTGGTATCATGTGAATATATGCTCAACATGGTCAAAAGATCTCCTGTCTTGTCTGCAAAAGACCACATGATCCTTTATCAAAGACAAGAGGGCACAGCTAAACATGGCATAGCATTAGTTGCAATTGTGAACAGTCATTTAACTCAACTCATTAAAAAACTTTTGGATTCTGATGAGAAAATGAGATCCATCAAAAAATGGGAGTCACATTTTCAAACTGTCGTAGGTGTGCCAGTATTGTGCACCAGTATTGTGTACCATTGTGTTTACCAGTGACTTTGATTAACAAATATTTTCACTTAAATATTTAAGTGACAGTGAGAAAGAAGTGACTCTTTATGAGAAAGTGATTCTTTCAAAGATCTGACACTGGACATGGATTCAGATTCTTCCTCTTCCCCCCATTTTTTTTTGTTTGTTTGGGTTTTGATAGTCGTTGAATAATTAACAGAGGTTGCATACCTCTCTCCCTCCCTTAGGGACTCTCTAGGTAGAAGGAAGTTTGTGTTGCTTGTTCTAAATTGAGTAGGTTTGCTGCTGCTGTTGAGGTGGTGGATTCAGGTTGTTGCAACTTCATGTCCTCTTCTTCAATCAGAAGAAGCCAGTGATAGGTTACTGGTAATCAAATCATGGAAATCTGGGGTAGTTCCTTTTTGTGTTTTTAATGTTAGATAAGGCTTTTCTTTGTCTGTATTCATCTTAGGATACTGTAGTTTGGGATGTTTTTGAAGTGTCAGCTTTCAATTTTTGTATCCAAGGAGAGCCTTTCTGCTTTAAGCTAATGGCATTATGCTAGTGACTTTGTATCCATGTAATAAAAATTTAAAATATTCTGATAATTGTCATTTTATGTGTGTCAAAAAACCAGTGGGATGGCCATTAGCCACAATTTCAGTCTCTTCTCTGATATGAAGCCAGAGTTCTTTCCAGGGATTTCCTCCTTTGGGAGGCGTTCAAAACCCAACCCGTATTTACTGGGAGAGAGAAAATGTGGTACTTGGGGGAGGTCGATGCGCTTTAAGTAACTGACACTTAGAGTTTTACTCTGCAGAGTGAGGGTGAACTTTTGAAAAGTTCACAGATTTGCAACTGAGTTTTAGTGCTCCCTTGTTTACGTCTTGTTCTGCTTCTATGATCTGTATAGATAGCTGTTCATGAACTTTTTGTCCACGTTGACTGCTCTGGTTTTCCACTTCTTAGCTTCAGTTTACATTCTGTAAAGTACTGATCTGCTGCAGTTAAGTGTGGGGAAATCATGGCAAATTTTGGAGATTTTAGCAAATAAACTCTCTGCAACTTGCCCCAGACCTAGCTCCTGCCGCTAAGGACACTGGTCAAGGTGGTATTCTGATCTGCATCCTTGTCACTTTGGCTTCTTCTGCTGTATGGTGTTGGCAGTAATTTTGCCTGTTCTTTGCCCCTACCACAGGGTTTTTTCTGACCAGACAAATCCAAGGTTCTCTGTTGCTCTTGAATCAGTGTCATTAACTTCTAAATAAGAAGTTTGCCCTGTATTGGTGTTAGTAATTGTCTTTTTGTTTCCACTGAGATTGTGCTGACACGCAGTTTACCACTTTCTTGAGGATAAATGGATAAAAAATGTGGATGTGTTACAGATGTAGCTAGCAAAAGTTTCCTCATTTTATAAGTTTTAGTGGTTTAATGTATTCAATAAGCAAGAATTTCTTCTAACACTTTAGAACAAATAAAGTGGTTAAGAGTTAAGCACTCTTGATCTTTCTATTTCTAAAGTGTGACAACATGTGAATGGCATGTACATGAGTTACTGCATGGTTACAGAGTATGAGCATGTAAATCATTCAAAATGCTATTTGGCTGGTTACTTTCATGGGCAAGAATGTGGAAAGTACTGCATTTCTGACAGGATTCCGACTGCTGTGATAACACAGGATACAGAATTAATAAGTAATCTGTGTTATGTCTGATCAAATGTTTTAGACATATATTCTTTTAGGCATTTTACAGAGGTTTGGTGTTATATTCAGGGAAAACTTCTAAATCCAGGAAGAACTTAGAGATGGTTTCAGATATCAGGAATTTGTGTGTTTTACAGGCTTTAGGAGATCTGGCAGCTTAGATATTTTTGTCCTTTCCTTTGGCATCCAGGAAGTAAGAAAACCCTTTTTGTCTGAATTTTCTTGGGTGGTTTTTTACATGACTTCTTGAGTGGGAGAAGTATGTTACTTTATTTGGTTAACGTTTATAAACTGAAGTCACATTGTGCCAAAACTCACAGTAAACATCTATGTACTCTGTAGATCAGGTAGGTACCATGTAAGAATGTTCATAAGGAAAGAACCAGGAAGGTAAAATGCTGCTATGTTGAAGGGTGCTGTTTCTTATAATGACAAGGCACTCAGTTATGGGGACTCTGATAAATAAAGCATGTAGACAAAGTGCCTAGCTGTACTGTAAGATGAAAACAGGATGTTGGTTGTATTGCTGCAGGACTGCTGTATAAATCAAAGGATATGCTGTTATTGCTGTTTAAGGAAGCTGTACTCCCTTAGAGTAGTTCTGTATATAAAAGAATGGTAATTGCTGTGCTTATCAAGGACTGGCAGTTCTCCTTTTCCAATTGTGACCTGGTGAATCCACCTCTAGCTCATGACTTAAAGCCTTGCCAGTTATTTTAATCCCCTATTCAATAGAACAAACAGAATGGGGTTATTTTTATCTGTTTATTATTGCTTAGAACAACCCCTTTGCTATACTTAAGTCAAAGGTGATTTAACTGAAGAGGATGTGAAATATTTCCCCAGTGCCTGTTAAACCCTGCTGGTTCAAGCTGTATCCAGTCAGTTGCGGCATCTGGAAATGGCCAGTTGGCTTTCTCCCTGTGCCGGTGTCCTTGCTGGGTTTTTTTGCATTCACTTATAGCTTCTTTAAATTTTTGTTTGATAGCCTAAGCTGGTTTTGGTTTGTTCTCATACTCTCTTTTAAAAGACTTCTTTGCCCTGTTTGTAATGTTCTACTGTTTCTTAATGCCAACTAGAATGCTGTTGCATTTGTTTTTAAAATTAATTTAATAGTTTTTATGCTTCTAAGCACCACATCCACATATACTTACTCTCCTCAAGAAGAAGGTTTGCCAAAATATTTTCCTCCCTTTGATTTCTACCAGTTTATTTTTGTCTTCAGGGGCATCATAGAATTACTTGGCTTGGAAGCGACCTTTGAAGATCTTCTAGGGCAACCCCCATGGCAGATCTGTAGGGCACTGTAGGATGGCCTAGATCATCATTTAGGAAATATAAGTAAGTTTTTCTCAGGCAGAATTAGCTGAATCTGGAACAACAGTAAGTACCTGGATAAAGGGTGAATTGGTATTCCTGTGATATACTTAATGTCCTTAGAGAAATTTTTTTGGAAAAGTCCTCAAAGCCGGAACTATTTTGGTAGAGTGATTTTAGCATAACAATTTGCACTGAGTAGAGTGTTGTCATCCTCTTAGCATTTGTACTCAAATGCACAGTTAGCCTCCCTGCAGTAAGAATCCTGACCATGAATCAGATGGGAAACCATGCTGCTGATGGAAGCAGAGGAACAGAGAAAGAAAGGGAAAAGGCAGCAATGGTGAGTCAGTTGTGCAGTACTGTAAGGGAAAGCAGATATAATTCGTTCCTGAAAAAATCTTCACATAGCACAAACTTAATATAGTTTTAGTATCAATTATGCTTTGTACTGAAACATAAATTCATCTTTCAAATGCATAGTTGTCATGAAGTTGGATACTTATAATGACTACTCCATTGTTTACCATCACTTACCTACATTTAACTGAAGTTCTGTGAGGGAAGGATGTTGCAGGAACTTTGCAGGCTTATGTAGGCAGCTGTGTTTAGGCTCTCAAGGTACCTATTGGTACCTCCTTTTCATAATTTATGATTCCTTATGGTACCCTTTTTTCAGTATTTTTTAATCAAACATGTTGGTAAAATAACTTTATATTTAAAACTAGGATTTGATTGTATTCCAATAACAAGTAATGGATGTGTTCTTGAAGAAGTGAGGCCTTTCTAATCTACTTCTTTCTGCTTTTTCACAGCGGTGGAATAGAAGGAAGAAGGTTCAAAATCTTGAAAATGTTTCATTTTATTATTAAGTAGTTGTAGGAACTATCAGGTGTGAAGTCTTTTTTGAACCACAAGGAGTTTCTGTAGTACAGATCAAGTTATATTGGATGTACTTGGGAGGATACCATATTACATATAGAGATAAAATTCTGGGAAGGGGAACCTTTTCTGGGGCCAGAAACTTAATTTTTGAAAACATATTTGTCAGTTATCAGATGTCCTAGTGTCTGTAGTGGTGGTTTATTAAATCAGGATAAGGATTTAGGGTTGAACAGTGATTTTGGAAAATGCACATAATATCTAAGTAGTCATGCTCTCTGGTTATTAAAGATAAATTTTACATTCTAGCTGTTCATATAAATGCATAGTTCTTTAACAGGCCAGAAGCATGGTTATCGGGAGACATGCTGTGGAATTACCCTAGTGTGACCTTGTAACTGATGGATTTGGAAAGCATTAAGCATTATGTGAACTGGTTCAGTACTCTGAAGGCCTCTTAATTGTACTACCAGTATTGTTTTTCTTGAAACTTCTAATGAAGGGGGACGTATTCTGGGGTCCTTGTCTCAGTTACGCACTCACACAGGCGGTTCTCACTGTGCACTTGCATTGTACCTTAAAATAATTGTGATTTGTTTGCTTGTTTGGTTTATTTTTAGTTTGGAGCAAGTGCTACAACTTTTCATCCACAAAGCAAATAGCTGTTGCTTTTGATTAGTAACTCAAACCTTGGCAAGTACGTAAATTCCTCAGCAGGGCACTGGTTTTGAAGAGCTACTTATGTTCCAGGGAGAAAAGTTTTGAACAGATTGTTTTAGAACATGTGATTTTTATTTTTTTTTAAACTTTTTTTCCTGCTTCTGTACTACATTATCTGCACTGATTTACTCCTTTCCTCCAGGAAACACATTTGCATTAAAGATCCGGTCTTCTGTTTATTTAGTTCCTGCTGCTTATTGCTTCCATGGGGTCCTCTTTGACCTTACAATTAACAGAAAAATAACTGATATCCTGGGAATTAAATCAAGAAGACATTAAGTACACGGAGCCCATAAATTCTGATGGATACTTTCACTGACCAAACTTCTGTTTTGTCATGCTAAGATCGTCAGAAGTAAAAATAAATAAAAAGATTTAAAAAACCTATAAGGAGCATGTTTTTCATAGAACCTCTGATGCTTCACTTAAGGCTTTAAACTGCAAGAGTGAGGGATGTCACCAGTTCCTATTGTTAAATGTTGGCTTTGCCATCAGAAAAATGTCAGTATTTTCTGGAAGGTACTCTGACCTGACCCGAATCAATTTTTATTGTTCTGAGCTGTTTTGACCAACTAACTTTTCGGTAGAACAGTTGCATTGCACCATAACATTTCAGTCTCAGCTGATACACCCCAACTTCTATTTTAATTTGGTCAGCTGATGTAAGGACTCCTTCTGCAATTAGTGCAATACTGAAATAATAGTAAGTATAAGAGATCATTCAGTTTGCTTTTAAGCTTAATTATATACAGCAAATCCAGTGAAATAACAGTGAGAGCTCTGCTTTGTTGGTTTATTTAAATTGTATTGTTATTATAATTTTGTTAGAAATAAACAAGACTGGTGAGAGATAAAACTGCCATATCAAAGAATTGAAAGGGTTGACCACAATGTTGTCTGCTAATGTCATTTTAAATGTCTAGGCTTGCTAATTTAGTCTGATTTGAACGTAACAGTGTCATGTTTGGAGACACAGGATGCCAAGAAAGGAAGCAGATGATTTACATCTCTTAAGCTTCCATGAGTGGGAGTTTCAGATTTGAGTTTGGCAATAAAATATTGAGATTCTTCAGAAAGAGCTACATGATAAAAGAGGGTGGGGTACCAAGGCCTGCAACTGGTTGCTTTGGCAACTAAGCTTGTATGTAACTTGGCCAAAATGGAAGGGATGATTACTTTAATATTTTCGTTATTTAAAAAAATTAAAAGAATATGATCGGGGTGGGCAACCTGAAAAGGCAGTTTCATCCCTCCACTGGAGGAGGTAAGAACCTGGCATTGTTAAGTTTATGGCTGGACTTGATGATCTTAAGGGTCTTTTCCAAATTATTCTGTTTCTGTTGTTTCTTTCACCCCAGTCACTTAGCTGCATCACTTAACATGAATTGTGATAAAGTTATGTGGTCATGTAATTGTAAAATGATAGAGAAATGATTGCTTGGCCTAGCTGTAAAATTTGTCTTGCAATTTTCTCAGAAGTTTTTGTCATTGTTTGATTCTTTGCTTGGTGATTCTTTGCTTTTGACAGTCACCTGGTATCCTTATTTGCCACCTCTGACACCAGAAAGCTAATGATATAGAATATTTTTAAAGGATGTTGGGTCATACTTGCAGTCTGAAAAAATGTTTTACACAGTCTGAAATGTTGCCATGGCAGAAATATCCCCCATTCAACCCTGTTTCACATCAGCAAATACGCAGAAAATGGAATTATGAGAATATAAATGATGGTGAGCTTGAGCACATAATGTGACCTTATGCACAGAAATAGTGTGTCTTACGAACATTTTTTAGCTGAGTTAGGGGTTTTTTTGTTTAGCAAAAAGATTCAGCCAGGCTGCTGCTGATTATTTAGAAGGTGTGGTCTTGTGATGCATATAATGATTAGCAGTGGGACCCAGTGAGGTTGTGTAGCCAGTGGCTCGTCCTTGGATCGAGAACAGGGTGAGAGGTTGGTGGACCTTACGAAGAGGCATCCAGAATCACTCAGTTTCCTCTGTCTTTACCTACTGTAACTCCTATTTTGACAAGTGAATTCTGGCATCTCTTACTAGCAGGTCACAGCTTGTTTGAGACTTTTTACATAAATGAAGGCTCAAATAAAGCTGTATTCTATTTTTTTGCTCCTTGTCAATATGTCTGAGTCAACACTAGACCAACTTTCTCCAAAAAACTTAATTTGTGGCTGTCCCAGAACTTTCAGCACAGAACCACTTATGTATTAGGGTAGTGGCAGTAACATGGTTACATCAATTTTCCATCCACCATCACTCCTCTGTCCTATTGAAATTGTTAAAGAAGTCTTCAAGACTTCTGAGTAGAAACTGGGACAGGGACAAGATTCTCATAGCGTGATGGGGCTTCTGCATCATGGATCTTGGACTCCTGGGAGTGATAGGATAGTAGTCACACGTCCTAAGTTTTTAACTTGGCAGCTCATAAGATCGTTTCACTGAACAGTACAAAACTAGCTTTGCATGTGTGTTTAGCTTATGCTGTGAAGCATGCTATGCTAACAATACAGACAGATATTTTTGTCTCTTCTGGATTTTTTTTTTTGATCATGTAGTACTTGATTGTTCATTTTAAAAAAAAATTGTGTTCTAAAAATAAATGGCACACATGCAGCTGTGTAACCAAGTGACCCAGGGGAAATGAGTTCCCATGATCTATGTGTATGTGCAAGTGATTGGGACCAGAACTTGTTCTTTGTCCAATAGTTCAGTTGTGCCTGGCCTCAAGGGAACATGCAGCCATGCTCCTCGTGCAGTTAACTTTCCATGGGAATGTAAGAATGTGCCTCTCACTGCTGGCTAGGAATAGTTGTGTGAAGGGTTTTGTTTGGCTTTTAAAATTTTTTTATATCTAAATTCTTGTGGGTTGTGCAGAAATTTGGACTAGATATTGATTGCACTTTTGAGGAAGTGTTAAATTGTGTGATACCGCAGTTGTTAAGAACTGGACTTAAATGTTTTTGCATTGCAGTGACAAGAGCTATACAGCCATTTATTTTCTGTCATTTATGTTCTTGAATAAATACTTCTGTTCAAGGATATTTGAAAAATGAAGGGAAGTATTTAGTCATCTGCATAAATAAATAACTATGAAGTTCTCAGATACCTAAGATGTGAAAACATAGATTATTTTTGTTAGTTTTGGATTTTTGTTCCACATTGGGTGAGACAGGACTAGGATTGGTAGAATCCTTTCTTTGGTATTTGATTTTATGAGTCTAAATTAGGCTATTTTTTTTTTTTCCCCCCTTGCTGGGGTTGTGTGTGTGTGTGTGTGTGTGACCTCTTATCTAGAACTGAAAATTCTGTAATGGTGTATCATAGACCAGTTGCTATTCCAGTTACTAATGTCCAACTATGAAAGCCTAATGCATTGGCTAGTTTCTGCTGTCCAGAGATTTTATTTCAAAGCTGTGAAAAATACATACAAATTAATTATGAGCACTAATATGTCTTAAATAAGGAAATTAAAAAGCAGAAGAAAACAAATTCTTACAATTCAAACAAAAGACATGCTAGTTACTTCCATATCTCTTCTTAGACACAGCTTCCTTAACGTCCATACTTTTAAGGATATGGCCTTGATGAACAGTGTAGCTACTTCCCAAATTTGTCCACTTTCATTTAGCTTTCTATTAATAATGGCATAAGTATCAGTAGAGGGGAACAGAGACGCATATTAGGAAGCATACTGGAAGCCTATTAGATTGCATCCAGTGTGTCTATTTTTGCTAAAATAGTTACTTTATTTAGAATTAATGGAGTTCACTTCCAGTAGTTGCATTTAGCACATGACCTTGCAGTGTTACATGTCAACAGTATCATAGCTGATGTTGAACTGATGAACTGGGAAGTTCTTGTATGAAGTGTTGGAAGTGTAGTTACTCAGTGTCTACACACCACCAAGTCAATAGAAGCCCCTGCTCTCCCATTCCAAGCAGAGAAAATAACAGACATATCTTTATAGTAGTAAGAATTTTCTTTGAGTTCTGTGCTTGACTGGTGGTTTGGTTTGGTTTTTTGAGAGGGAGGTGCCTTAATTACTTTTCTATTAAATACATGATTTTTAAGCAATATTGACACCAGGCACTGATGTTTTGGTACTAAAATGAATTTATTTTTCCAGGCCACTAACTTCTTAATTTAGTCTTTGTCAGGCGTATGTTCTGAAACACTTTATTAGAGTGCTTTAGTATGAGTCCACAAAGTAGGCAAATATGTGCTCAAATCAAATTTGTATAGCTTTGGCAATCAATACTGTTACATAATCTGCCTTATCTAATGTTAAAGTCACAGCTATATTGGCATATTTCTTTGCCCATATATTAATGTTATGCTATCTAATAGCAAAGTAATCTCCATATACAAACAGTTTTAAAAATACAGGGAGCAATCTTGTAGCAGAAAGAACGGCTTATAGTTACTTGGCAGTTGGAATAATTAATAAGTCCACTCTTGAACGTCTGTCTGAGGGAATAAAATAAAACTTTCTGTTTTTTAGAATTCTTGCCCTCTGGAGTAAGAAAAATGATAGCAGATGAATTGGTGTTCTAATTTATATTATGGTGCAACTGAACAAAAACACAACTTTCTGTTTATTTTCATTTGTTAGTGATGGTACTTTCAAACTGAAAACTTAAATTGATCTAGGACTTCAGCAACTAAAATGGTTGTGCATAGTCATATAGTGTCTGTTAGTTCAGAATCTAGTGAAATATCAAATTTATATCTTGAAGGGACTTTTTGTTTTATAAAGTAGAAAGTAGCTTACAATCCTGGATGACCTCCAATTTTCCTTTGAAAATCGATTTCTTCACTAAATGAACAGGAATGGCAGTTTTTGCAAATATTTTTGCTTTAACTCAAACGTCAGGGATTTGAAATTTGGGAGAGAAGAAGCCAACAAAGCAGATTAAATAGACTCCTAAGTTTAGCTTTGGAATACTACTGTACTAAGTCATCTAGATTGGATGAAATTAGGTGTGATTCCTTTATATATGAGAAGGAAAGTGTTTTAAAAACATATGATAGTATTGAATGCTGTGTTAAGACTTTTTCACATACTTTTTTTAAAGTTAATACTGTCCTTTCTTTCAGAGGAAGAGAGAGACCTGTTTGAGATTTTGCCATCTCAACATGGATAAAAAGTCATGGTATGAAGAAAATTCTTTAGCTTTTGTATGAAAATGCACATGCTTTGGGAAGATTTTTTCTTAAATTGTTTCAAAATGAACTGAAAACCTCGAAATAGGTATCAATTCCTAGCCTGTCTTTACAATAGCAATCTTGTGTTAATGCTCTTAAATAGCATTTTATGAATTTATAAAATACCCTGACAATTCTGAAGTAGGTGCATCTTTTATGATTTGATTTATATTCTAGGCATATTTGTTGCTGGAAAATGCAATGTTTGAAGATAAACTACTGAACCCCTCTCCTGTTTTATGCAGATGGGATTAGATATGCTCTGATTTGTCTGGAGAAGAATAAACAGCAAAGTAGTTTCAAAACAGCCTACTTGCAGTGCCACCCTGTGGCTTTCTTTTTTCATGGCTTCTATTAAAGCAACCGGTTTCTGCTGCCTCATCCCCAGAGGGAAAGTTACTTGTGAACTTACAAGATGTCTGTGCTCCTAGCTGCCGACCTGGTCTAACCAGGATAGTACAGCACTTTTTTGGAGCCTATCTTTAGCATTATTTGTCCTTGCTGAAACCTGCTTAGATTAAGAACCAGAAACAGAATTTCTGAGCAATACCAGTTCATTCACCTAGTGCATCAAATCACTAAGCAGTGCCTGGTTTGGTCATTGAAAAGGAAAGATCACACTGGAGCTGGAAAGCAAAATGTGTCACTTCTCAGCAATAACTTGAAGTACTATGATAATTTGTCTCATCAGTTCCAGCAATGTTACATATGCAAATATTTTATTTCCAGGTAGTCAGTTTTCTAGGCAGATGGTTTAACTTGAAAATTAGGTTGCCTAGGTAGACACAACACTGCTTATGGAGGTAGTTGATTTTATTTTGTATTCAAGAAGTCTGCATTTTTGTTGACTTGAACTGAGGGATATCAGAGAGACTTTGTTTTTAAAAGCAGCGTTATGCTTTGAAGTAGTAGTGCTTTGCCTTGCACCATTTTACAGAGTTGCTCAAATCTTGGTGGGATAAGTACCTGGATGTTTAAGACTGGTTTTCATATATAGAAAGTAATATCATGTGGAAGATATTTCACACCAAGCAAACACATAGGAAGGAACTTCTCAGCACTGCACCTGCTTGGCATGTCTTGGTGAGGAGAACCTTTCCTTCCTCACAGCCAGCTTAGGTTTGGTAACATCTCCGAATGAAAGGCAGGGGTTTACCTGTCTGTATTTTCTTACCGTCGTTCTGGCAGGGAGCAACAGAAGAGCCCCTTGTACCCGGGTGGGAGCAGTAACATCCCCGCATCTGGGCTCACTGCCACAGTCCACCACCCCTAGGCCTGCCACTCCCCAGGCCCTCACGTTTAGATACATATTTGAGTCAGTGCTTTTAGTGTTGTAAGAGTTTTTAATGTAGCACTTTGAACATGCTTTCGGTATTTTCTTGCTGCAAAGTATTTATTTTAATGAAAGACGCTTCCTACGCGTGCCCTGCTGTTGGCCCATGGCACTGCCTGGGTTTCAGTGCCTGCCCCAGAGCTGCTCACGCTGTGCGGAGGCAGGGCAAGTGACTAAGGGGACAAATCAAGTCTGGGCTAGCAAAGCCTCAGCGTGCCTTACTGAGACACCTCTGGGCTTCAGCGTCGTCACTGAGGGCTTTGTATTTTTCAGTAATAGAAACGAAAAATGTGAGAGCATGGTAAGTATCAAGCTGTATACTTAATGTGTCTAGGTTTTCTCTGATAAGCAGGTGCTTACATTTCCATTTGTCTCCTAATTACAAAAGTTATACTTGGTCTTTTCTGGAAAGTGGATGTTTCTTTTTCCAAATTAATATATTTTGTGTGTAAATTGTAAATAGAGCTGTATGTATGTGGTGTCTGAGTTCCTGCAGAATCTTAAAACCAGCAGTGGAAATATCTGATACTACAGTCCATACTTGTACTGTTTGTTGGAAAGTTTTGTAGTAAAGTTGGAAAGTCTTAAATAGTGAGAAATAAAAATGCAGTTTTCTTTTTGCAGTGTTGGCAGGATGATTCCTTTCTTTGTCAAGAAGGGTTGCACTTTTTTTATTTATTATTTTTATTATAAATGCAGTGTGTATCTAAGCAAAATGTTGAACAAAAAGCTTACAAAGAAGCAGTCCAAAACTGTAGTTTTATTTTTGTGAAAGTTTGGAGTGCTATAATACTTGCAGTTAAATATGTGTTTTGGTAAGTCTAGATTTCCATGTAGGAACAACCAAAGGCAGAAGTGGGTGTGAGGAAAAGGGACAGAGAAGTTTCTGATTACTTGTCTTTATTTAGGAAGCTTGTTTAGTCTTTCTAGTTCACATCAGGCTTCTGCAGTAGTGGGGGTGTGTAAACTAAAGTGTCCGTGATTTAAGTTAGTTGTTGCAGAAGTCCTTCAGGCTGCTATGAATTGCAAAGGAAGGAACAAGTTAATGGTCCTTTAGATTTTGGGTTTTGTTTTTAAAATGACTCAAGTATAAGTCATAGACAATTGTGATTACTCCTTCTTAAAACAGAAGACAGAATATGGAAATGTACACATAAAAGTATGTTCTTTTGTATCACAGCTCCTGAGTCCTTCCTGTATTAGAATTTTGCCTGGCACAATGTCTCCTTCAATACCATAGATCACAAAAGGACTGTAATTTTATTTTAAGAAAATACATTTCAAAACTTGTATCCCATGTATCAAATTCTAGTAAGTCTTCAGCATGGTGATTAAAAGCCTACTAGTGTGTTTTATGGCACTTTATTTCACTGGGAAAGAAAATAGCTGCTCACTGTTGTGGAAGTGAAATTCATGACTGTGCTGTAAGCCCTGCCATATCCTTTTGATAGGTATTTTTGTTTATGTCTTTCTTTAAAATTAAAATTTAGAAAATTGTCACAAGATCTCACCTCTAAAACTTTCTGTCTCTAGGAACCTTTATGAAAAGATGCATTTTGGTTTGTACAAACAGCTGACAGTGGGAGGGGAAAACAGCAAAAAACCCAAAGGAAAAAAACCCCAGTTTTGATACATGCTTTTCCTTCAGTTCTGGGATATGCTGTGTCTAACTTGGGCTGTGTGATGTTTTATAGGAAAAAATATTGCCAGAAATAGTCACTTACTGTAACTGTTTGCCTTTCTGTTGAAGGCTTGCAATGTTTACAGGGCTACAGTAAAACACTGAGTCATAAAAACTTGGTGTATTGTATTCTTGAGTTTAAAAGCAGATAATACAGATAAAGCAGACCAAATGTTCCGTGACTGTAACCATAATAATATAATGCTTTTCTAGCAGCGCATCAAGACAAGACTCCTAGAAACATTTGTGAACTTGCTGTGGTATTAGAGGCCTATTGCTGCATGTGTAAATATATTCCTTTTTCTCTCTCTCTCTCTCTTTTTCTTTTTTTTTTTCTTTAATTTGGTAGAATTTCATGGTTTGTAGTCCGCACAAATAGAAGTGTTTGAATATTTGTATCACATCCTCTTTTAATCTTTTCTGAGTAGGTGGAAAATCAAGGTGATGGTCCAAATATGTGAAGAGCTTTTGAAGAACTTGGGATTTATTAGTATACAAAATTTTGTTAAGCATTTTTGTGCCTTTGTACAGAGCAGACAGTCTGCACAGGCAGTACGGCACTGTGCGATGAGCTGTACACCCCAGGTAATTAGGGAAGGTTATGGAGCTGATTATCTAGAGTGATATCATGTGGCATGTACAGGACAACCAGGGGATCTGTCCCAGCCAGCATGGTTTTGGCAAAGGCAGGTTCTGCTTGACCAACCTATTGTACTCCTATAACAAGGTCTAGTGGATGTTGCTTACCTGGGCCTTAGTGAAGCCTTTGACACCATTTCCCACAGCATTCTACTGGAGAATCTGTGGCTGCTCATGGCTTCGATAGGCATACTCTGTGCTGGGTCAAAACCACATGTAACAGAGACTGAATTCACTTGCATTTCTGAATGTTAATTTAGAATTAGGGATTTGAAGCAGAGAAAACTAAATGAGCCTTTAAAATTTTTTTTTTGGTACAAATAACATTTTCATCATGCTGACCTGTTACATTCAATCTTCTTCAAGATATTTTATACTGTTTTGTAATGGTGCCGTATCATCTCTGCTTTATCTAGAATAAAGTCTGTATTTTGGAAGGCATATTTCCTTATCTTTTATTTTTTTGGCTCTGTTGATTTGAGCTTTCTTCTTCAGAATGATAGAGAGAATCCCCAAATATGACTAGCTGCCCCTTCCAGAAACTGGTGTGTTACACTCCCAGTTTAGTTGTCTGTGATACTGATTCCAAAGATAGATGCTTATCTTAATTAAGGAGGTTATGTGTGTGTGTGTGTGTATTAAGAAAGAACGAACACTGCATTGTTCTTCCTCATTCCTGTCTCTTGGGTAGCAGGGAACCTGAGGCATATTCCTTCCCATGTGCCATCTTTATAACTGTGGACTTTTGCTCCCCAGATGACTTCTTACCTCTCTATCTGATGAATACCCTCTTGTAAATCAGTTTCACCTTCTGTAAAGCAAAACTCTCATTTGAGTTGTTTGATGTCATTATTAAAAAGGGGAGGACTTTCTATACAGATTTTAGTATTTACAAGTATAGTATGTACAGATTTAGTATTTACAAGTATTTATCCTTGTAGTACAATTAACTGTATAATTTTTCCATTGTCTTGTGTTTACTTCACTTTGAGGAAGTACCTGAAACTTGCATGACAAAGTTTATATCTATAATATAATATTAGATTTTGTTCTTTTTTATTTTCTCTGTTTATCATCTGATAAGCACAGAAACTCAAAACATTAAGAGAACTGTTGCACCAGATGCACTGTTCTGAAGAATGAAGTGAGGGAGTGCTGGATGAAGCAAAAACAAAGTGTCCCTGCTTCACAAACTGCTGTTTAGCATTGAAACATTGCAATTATTTTTAATGTTTTGTTTTGAAAGGAGGAGAGTATTACTGAACTTGACCAGAGGTACAGGTTTTTTAAAACTGCATTATGCTGTGTGTAAATATTCAGAACGAGAAACTTGTTTAACTTCTAACTAAAGCTACATCTAAATTTCTTAACTGCAGCAGTGCCATAGAAAGATCTGTCACAGTACAGACTGTTCTGTCAAGGAATGGATATTATTATGGAAACTTGCATGTGAAAGTGGATCTGAAAGCTTCGGAATTAAAAGATGGGATTTTTCCAGAAGAAAATCATTGCGGGAGCTTTATTTTGTCTGTCATTCTTTTAAATTAGCTTTCTAGGCCTCTGGGAGTGATTTAAGTAAGCACTGCAACTCCATTTGGAGCTGGAGTTCTCAGATCCCTAAAAACAACACTGTGGGTTTTTCCGATTTGTTTCTCGATGTACTGGACTGTTGAATCCAGTAGTGACATTTAGTGTTCCAGAAAGTCTTTGCAGTACATGGCTCCCACTTCTGCTGGTTAAGGAAGACAATACTGCTTCAATTCTCCTGAATGTCAAAATAGATTGTGAAATATGGGAGGTCTGTAAAATCGTACAGAATAGTCATTACAATAATATGTTTGTTAGAGAATGCAAATTCTCTTTCCTTGCAGTTCTTTGTCATAAATGAGCTTGCTGGGCCTAAAAGATATTTTTAGCATTACAACTTTTAAATTTTTGGATACTGTCTCTTTTTAACTGTGTAACTTCAGTCACAAGTCAAGTTTTCCACATTATTTGCTTTCATGATGGTTTGGCAGTGGCTATCCTCTTTTGAAGCTCTAGCACTTCAAAGAACTGTATGGTTGTTTCCATTTGTGCTCGGTAACAAGGGTATCACAATTTCTCAATGTAGTTTTTCAGTGATGGCACTTAAAAAAGAAAAAAAGTCCAACAACAGCACTCAGTAATGTTTTGGGACTTAGTTCTGCCAAGCCACCAGCTTCCTTGTACCATAGCACTGCGTGTGGGTGTGGGTTACCTGGAGGTGTGGCTGCACCACCTGGTGAAGGCATGGCTGGGCCAGGGCATGGCTTTGGCTTCAGCCTTTGTGTTACAACGTAAGGAGCGCAGTAATGAGGGCACAGTGTCATCAGGTAGTAACTAGTATGTGGGTACTAAACCCCAGAGGGTTTTTAGTTTTTAGTGCTGAATTCCACATCTTTCACTACTATTTTAACCATGTTGTTTAATAACACAACTTACAGCGGGTAGCAGCTTAATTTGGGGGAATAATCTGAATGCAAGATTTGTGGTGATTCTGTTTTTTTACCCCTCTTTCTAGATCAAAGATTTAGGGCTATCTCAGTATGCTATTAACCATATGTCATATTTCAAGCTTTGGTAGATGAGTATAAGCTGGGATTTTAAAAAAGTAATTATTTAAGCATTAATCAATGATCATATGATAACATTGGAGCAAGAGATGCATAGTTGTTGATCCTAGCTTTTCTGTAGAGTGTTTTTGGTGTAATGTGTATTGGCAGAATTCTCTAAGTTGGTATCTTCAAAATAAAAACAAGCTGAAACTTCCCAGAGGCAGCTGAATTAGGCCTGTTCGTGGCTTTCCTGCCCACATGCTCTGCTAAATATAATAATACAGTTGTTTCACAAAACGAGGGAGGGTTATAAAGGTAGCTTTACTGTGACATTAAATCTGTCTTGACAGCTTTCCCAGAAATATGAATATAGTAATTATATGATTAAACAATAAGGAAACTTTTTGGGTTGTGCACTTCCTCAGGCTATTAACCTAACCACTAATTAACCAACAGGAAATTCCAGACCTGAAAGTTTCATTAGTGCCATACTGAACTGTGAAAATATAAGTGTGTTAATGAGGATTTCATTATAGCCATCTGTAACTTGTTTTTAAATTGTGTCAAGGCAGGAAAAACATAATATACCATCTGTTACCTAGCTGTATCAAATTGACATGAAAAATACAGGAAAAAAATCACCCAGTTTACAACCCTGGTTGTCTCTTATTTCTTATATTTTATTCCTGGCAACCATTAATCCCATGACAATACTATGTACCACCATGTAGTAATGTGTCATTTATTCCTTAAATGTTGTATTTGGTTCACTTAGACATTTCTGTGTTGTAACCTGTATACCTGGGGGGGAGGAGATGCTGACCACCCAGATAATTTCTGGGTGATTAATGACCTCTTAACTTTAGTGTCATATTCTCTCAACTATGTCTGAATCACCAAAATTCGGAAGTTGAGGATTATCTTGCAGTTCTTTTTGGTTTTAAGTGAACAAAATTTCTGGATAACATCTATTAGTATGCTCTTGTTCTCTGACCTAGTGAGCATGAATTGAAGCATTTTGCTCATCAAATGCTTTTGCCACTTCTATCTTAACCCTTGTGTTCCTCTGTAGAGCTTAATTGTCACAAACTATCCTAAGTCCCTTGATTTCTGGTTCTCTTTTACCCTAAACATGAGGGAAGTTGTCATGTACTACCATGCACTTACCAAGAAATAATACGGATTCTTAATTGTCAGGTATTTGTAGGTGTAATGCAAGTGAAGCTGTAGGTGAGAAGAGCATAGTGATCCCATGGAAAAAGTTACAGAAATTGTTCTTTGGGTGGTGGGACAGGGAATTGGGACAGAAGAAGATACTGAAACAATTTTGGGATAGTGAGGCAGATCTTTTGCAGCAGATTGATGAAATAATGACTCAGTTAGGTAAAAACGTGCTAGTGTTTGCATATTTTTGTGTTGGTTGGATCTATAATGTGAAAATGAGGATAAAAGGTTGTAATTGAGGTAGAGAAGTGAAAGGGTCAGGCACCAATTTATGGGAAGTCATACTGTCAAAAGGTAGCCCAAAATACAGGCCTGTCCTTTGGTCCACAGATGTTTTCTGAGTAGGCACTCTCTTTTTTGTTCTGAATTTGCACAGCAACTAGGACAGCTTTGTTGAGGGCTCTTAAGTACTATCTTATTCAAGACAAACTAAATTTGGTGGCTGAATTTAACAATAAAAATCTGTTTTTCTGCAGACTCATGCACCAAGCACAGTTAGAATAAAGTCAGGAACTCTGATATAGTGGTGTATCTACCATGTAAGTGTCTTAAGCTGTAAAAACGAAAAAGAATCTAAGGGCTTTGCTGACCAAATGTTTGAGGAAAAGCCCTCTGGCACAGTTGTGCTCGTCCTTCAAAAGGCTCTTTCTGGTCTCCAGCCCAAAGCTTTTTAAGAAACTAAACATAAGACAGTAAACCTTGCATGGTTATATAATTTGCCCCAAAATAAGAACAGTGATATGGTAAATGTTCTGCTATGAAGGTGAGGGCATGCCACCTTGGAGTTCTGTAGGGATTTGTGCTGGAACTCTTAATTCAACATGTTAATAATGTAGGAAAGCAGCTGAATAGTGAAGTGACACTTTGATGACAGTAAAAAGTTATTATTCATTGTAATAAGAGGAGATATGACTGTGAAGACTTGCAGAAAGGTTTTTCAAAAGTAAATGGATAATGAAATGAGGTTAAATTCACTTTAGATAGACTTACTACAAATCAGTTTGCTGTGTGCATTAGCAAAGGAATAGGGAACAAAAGGGAGAACAGGATTTCGTCCATGTATAAATCTCTAATGACAATACAGTGCATGGTTCTGGTCTCTCTCATAGCCAAAGGGATGTAGTAAAGAGACTCCTAAGGTTCAGAGAGGATCAAGAGAGATGGTCAAAGGTGAGATATGGCTTAAGGGACATGAGAGCTGAGAGACCATGTTCTTACATTTACCTTTTCTACGTGTACCAATTTGTCGTGTTTTATCTGTTCCAAGTAAGTGAAAAGTGAACATACAACAGCATTGTCTGTTGATGATGCATGAAATCCTTAAACCAAATGTTAACTAATGGTAAAATAATTAAGTCCCGCTTAATGTTGAGTGATGATACAATCTAAAATCAACTTTCCTTGTTGATGTGTGACTTGCATAAGAAAAACAAGTTCTTGGTCTGTTTCCAAGGCATTTGGAAGCCTCTTGTCTATGCTCTCTTCTCCAATTCTTTTTGATATAACAAAACTAGTTGCTTTTCCCTGGAGACTTGACTGTGTTGGTCCATCACAGATGAGATGTCATCTCAGTAGGTACAAAGCAACTGAAGAAACAGAGTATTTAATAGAGCAAGAATTTAATCTGGAAGAATGCCATTCTTACCCTGGTAATCTGGGTTTCCTGCTATTCTTGCTGCTTTCAGACTTTCGTTTCTCATGGATATAATTTAAAAAATATAATCATTACTATTTCAGGGTTAGATAAAGTATCAGATAGTTTTAAAAAACAGTCTTTTGTTTATAACAGTAGAGACAATAGGTTCAAAGAGTTCCCAGCTTCACAGATACATCCCTAGTTGGGATATTAAATACTAGATAATTCTGAGAAGCTTTTCCATATGCAGATTATTGATACACAAGCATTGAGTTCTAACAGTGCATTTGGAATTGTGGTTTGGGGGTTTTTTTCTCCCCATTGCAAAAGTACTAAATGCTCTGGGTAATCACTGACAAGTGAATCTGAAAGTACTAAAGATCTAAAAATGAATACTGCAAAGGTTTTGGTTTATTTTCCTCACTAGTACATAAAAGTCTTATCTTTTTGGTCTTGGAAACAATTCTGTGGATTAAAAAGCATGAAAGATCTGTACTGAAATGAGACCTGTACAGGGACCTCTTTAGGAAGTGTTTTGTATTTAGCCCCATAGTGTCATTCTGTTTAGAAAAATAAAATTCTTTTGCTTCTTTGAAATATACACACAAGAAATTATAAAATAAATTCAAGTTTATGGTGCATTCTCATACGTTGCCTTTCATTGCTGATACTATTACGTTGATGTTTCAGTTTTAGGAAGTGTTTGCTACAAGGCAGTGCCAGGATTTGTAATTTAAGTAGATGCTTTATGAAAAAATGAGAAGTACTTTAAAATTCTAAACCAAATTCTAACAAAACTTTTAAATTCTGTTCCCTTATATGGTGGCTTGTTGTTTTTTTTTTTTTCCTAATACCTTGTGTAAGTTCTCCTCCTTCCTCATCTTTTAAGATTCTTATTATTTTACCTTCCAGAAGTATTGTGGGAGCCTAAAAAACAAGAACAAAACCACAAAAACCCAAACCCCCAAAAAACTAATAGTCTATGCTGAGTGATACTGGGGAAAAAGTAAAAGTAACCTCTGTCAGATGAAGGGAAAATGGCCAGGTACATACTTGTAGAATTAGAAAACTTTTCTGTCCTTTCAGGTTATCTGAAATGTTGGACACTTGCTTGTGGTCAGTAGTATTGAATTCCATTGGTCACTCCCTGAAGGAAAGCCATATGATTTTTCAACAGTGATAAATTTACTGCTTAGTCTGTAAAAGCCAGAAGGAAGGTAATGCTAACTAGATAAACTGTATGTAAAATAACCACAAGATAACAGCAGGACTAAAAAAAAAAAATCAGATGTTTTATTACTGTGAGTATTAATTGTATATTTCAGCCCTTAGACCCAGATAATAATTAATGCCTCCAAGTGAAATTTTCAAGTATTGTGTCCTGTGTGGGACATACCAGCCATAGGCAGTATGTTGGTGTTTTAGCCAACATTGATACCCTGTATGCACCGTACTTTTACTGGCAGTCCTGTCCTGCAAGCCTGGCTGCATCTGCATTATTGCCCTCTCCAGCTTATCCAACAAGTGAAAGGATTTTTATTCTTTTACTGTTAACTGTTGAAGTTTGGTTGCCGAGTGCATTCGACTTGGAACACAACTGATTCATCTAATTGTTTCATTCAGCCTTACACATGTTTAGGCAAAGCTGACTTAGATTTCTGTTTTGTCTGGCATAATGCAGGATGGATGCTGGTGGCAGGACTTCTCAGGTAGCAAAGGTTAGATAAGGAACTGTCCGTAATGTTGTTTACTCAGCACACAGGCACTCACACAGGTGTTTCCTCTCACTGAAGCAGTACTCAAGCCACTTTGAAACACACTGTGGCCTGATACAGATCTAGAAGCAACATTTACCCATGATAGAAATCTGCAGGATGTTGCCAGTGATGACAGCACTTGCCCAAAGAGCTTGTTGACTGCTTTCCTTCCCAGTCTCTGGGCAGACGCAGCTGCAAGCAGCCCTCCCATGGCTGCATGCATTAGGTCCGACTTTGGGTAAAGGTAACTGAATTGAGAATTGATT